>NC_135182.1:8821579-9123900 GCF_041146795.1 Maylandia zebra | reverse complement strand
TGAGAACTAAACTACATACAGATCACACACTCTATTTTAAAGGGTATAATATGATCTACAGCAGTATTCTAATTCAACTACTTTGATTACATATATAAGGTAACATATAATAACAGAATAATATCACAGCGGTAAGAACACTAAAGTCCTCTGCTTTCCTAAGGATATGGTCAACAACCTGAAGGAGAGAATTCTTCAAATTGCAGATGAATATCCAACTGTGACAAACATTGTTCTGCATACAGGGTCAAACGATGTGTCCAAACAACAGTCGGAGGTTCTGAAACGGGACTTTACTGGATTATTAAATACTGTAAACTCTCTGAATGCAGCTGTATTCATCAGTGGACCTGTACCGCCGGTCAGAGGAGGAGACGAGAGATTCAGCAGGTTGTTTACACTGAATAAATGGCTTATATCAGCATGTGCTGACCACTCAGTGCATTTTATCGACAACTTTAATATTTTTTGGGAACGCAGGCATCTGTTCAAAGCAAATGGATTTAATTTTAACAAGTCAGGGGTGAAACTGTTCACCTCCAACTTGTTTTATTCCATACGTCATCTATCTGTGCTTGGTGCCAAGGCTGAGATAAACGAGGAGTTATCTCATAAAGAGGAACAAACAGTACTCCAAGAACAGACAAAGCCCAGCAGAAACCTTGAGGAGGAGCTCCATTTGCCCCCACCCGGGAAGAGCCTCAGAAAGGAGAGACATCTAAGGCATCTGAGGAAGAGCCTCAGAAAGGAGAGACATCTAAGGCAAGAAGAGGGGTCCCTATTTGCCTCCAACTCTCTCAACAACACCAACGACCAGGACAAGGGACCACGACCTTCCCCAGTCCCCCAAACCCCTGACAGGCCATCACCCTCCTCCCCCTCCCTTTCTCCCTCCTCCCCACACCTGAAATTCACTGAGGAGATGATGGAGCGGGTCAATGCTGGGCTCAGATCTACCCCCCGTCCCAATCCCTTTTTGTCCCCCATAAACCCCCCACCAGAGCGGCCAAAGGTTCGCCATTGAGCCCCACCCTCAACAGAGCAATCGAAGTCACATTGCCCAGCCTCGCCCCCCTTAGTTCCTCTTCATGCCCTGTCTCTGCAGTCTGATGTGTGAAGGGTCCGGGCTGTGAGGATTATGGCAGTGGTGACTTTTCCCAGGAGAAGCTGGGACCCTGTTTACTAGAAGGTTTTAAAATTTCTGTACTTTTAGGTGACAGGAGACGTGTGGCCTGGTCAAAACACAGAGAACTGCACTCTAAAAGATCTTTAAACATAGTAAACATACCTTGTGTGCCACAGACTGCTCCCAAACACGAGGGGACAAGTAATACCTCTAAAACACTTAAGTTGGCTTTATTAAACGTTAGATCTTTAGCTGGGAAAACATTTTTAATTAATGATTTAATCACTGAGCACAGCCTTGATTTTATGTTTTTAACTGAAACTTGGTTGGACCAAAGTAACAGTGGAGCTGTTCTCATTGAGACGACCCCTCCTAACTACAGTTTTATCAGTGAGGCCAGGGTGAGCAGGAGAGGAGGGGGGGTTGCCGTCTTATTTAATGAATCATTTCAATGTAAGCAGCTATCTCCTGGAAGTTTTCAGTCTTTTCAGTCTTTTGAATATGTGGCTTTACAGCTGAAGGCCCCATCCAAAGTTGTGTTTCTTAATGTTTACAGGCCTCCCAAATACTGCACAGACTTTTTTAATGACCTCAGTGAACTGCTGTCTGTGATCTGTGTTGATTTTGACTGTGTAATTATTGTTGGGGATTTTAACATTCATGTGGACAACCCTCAGGACAAAGGGACTAAAGACCTGAGTAACACTCTGGGCAACTTTGGGCTGACTCAGCATGTAACAGAGGCCACACATAATAGAGGACACACTCTTGACCTACTGATCTCCAAAGGCCTGAGCATTTCAAAGGTTACTGTGTCTGATGTGGGCCTGTCTGATCATTACTGTGTTTTCTTTGAAAGTAAAATCTCAGCCCACACAAATATATCAACAACAGTGATCACAAAACGGTGTATAACCGAACACAGTAGTGCAATTTTTAACCAGGTCTTCCCATTAACACCTGACCTGTCCAGAGGGTCAGTCAATGAGCTCGCCAATAGCTTCAATGCTAACATGTTAAATGTAATGGACACTATTGCTCCCATTAAGGTGAAGGTTATCTCTGGAAGGAAAAAGTCTCCATGGAGAAACTCCACACTGGTGAAAAATGAAAAAAGAGAGTGTAGGAAAGCTGAGCGCAGATGGAGAAAAACAAACCTCCAGGTTCATTATGACATTTATAAAGAGAAACTTCACAATTATAATTTACAACTGAGGAACGCAAGGAGGTCCTACTTCTCTGACGTCATCACTAAAAACAGCCATAATGCTCGGGTCTTATTTTCTACAGTTGACAGGCTAACAAACCCTCCTGTGTCAGTGGCAGCTGAACTTCATTCGACCATGGCCTGCAATGACTTTGCCAAATTCTTCACAGAAAAAATCCAAAAAATTAGACAAGCAATTGGTACATCAACAGCAGATCCAGGATATGTACTGTGTCCACCAAAAAACTGTTTAAACACCATGAAACAGTTTCAACCTATTGACAGCAAAGACCTGGAGGACATCTTAGGTAAACTGAACTCCTCCTCCTGCTGTTTAGATGTCCTGCCAACAAGTTTTTTCAAAAAGGTCTCAAAGACTTTAGAGTCAGACCTGTTACAGATCGTCAACTTTTCTTTACTATCAGGTGTGTTTCCAGAATCACTAAAAACTGCTGTAATCAAACCTATACTGAAAAAGGACAATCTTGACAAGACACAAATGAACAACTACAGGCCGATCTCAAATCTCCCATTTTTAAGTAAGATCATTGAAAAAGCAGTTTCTCAACAGCTCAGTTACTTCTTAAAACAGAATAATTGCTACGATGCCTTCCAGTCAGGTTTTAGACAGAACCACAGCACTGAAACCGCTCTGACCAAAGTGTTTAATGACATATGTCTGAATACAGACAGTGGAAAAATGTCAGTCCTAGTTTTACTGGATCTCAGTGCAGCATTTGATACAGTTGACCACAACATATTACTCAAACGACTGGAGAACTGGACAGGTCTTTCAGGAACTGTACTAAACTGGTTCAAAACATACTTAGAAAACAGGAAATACTTTGTATCAATAGGTAACTTCACATCTGAGCAGACAAGTATCACATGTGGAGTTCCCCAAGGTTCCATCTTGGGACCCCTTCTGTTTAACATCTACATGCTCCCACTGGCACAGATTATAAACAACAACAAAATAAACTATCACAGCTATGCAGATGACACACAAATATATATCACAATGTCACCAGGAGACCGAGGCCCTGTACAGGCTCTTGGTAAATGCATTGAGGAAATCAATGACTGGTTGTGCCACAATTTTCTCCAGCTAAACAAAAACAAAACTGAGGTAATAGTCTTTGGCGCCAAAGAAAAATGATTACAGGTCACCAGAGAACTTCAATCTATACATCTAAAAACCACAAACCAGGCGAGAAATTTGGGTGTAGTGATGGATGCAGACCTAAACTTAGAAAAACACATTAAGACAATAACAAAGTCAGCTTACTATCACCTCAAGAATATTTCAAGGATAAAAGATCTGATGTCTCAACAGGACCTGGAAAAACTAGTCCATGCATTCATCTTTAGTAGGCTTGATTACTGTAACAGCATCTTTACAGGTCTACCTAAAAAATCAGTCAGACAACTACAGCTCATTCAGAACTCTGCTGCTCGAGTCCTCACTAAGACCAAAAAAGTGGACCACATCAGTCCAGCTCTGAGGTCTTTACACTGGCTGCCTGTCCGTCAGAGGATAGACTTTAAAGTTCTGATGCTGGTCTATAAAGCTCTGAATGGTTTAGGACCAAAATACGTCAATGACCTCCTGACCCAGTATGAACCTTCCAGATCCCTCAGGTCATCTGGATCCGGTCTTTTATCAGTTCCCAGAGTCAGAACCAGACACGGAGAAGCTGCATTCAGCTTTTATGCTCCTTATATCTGGAACAAACTCCCAGAAAGCCTCAGATCAGCTGAAACACTCAGTTTATTTAAATCCAGGTTGAAGACTCACCTGTTCTCAGCTGCATTTGAATAAAGCACCAAATCCACACTTTTAAGCTTAAATTTCAAAACTTACATTTAACTACTGATTTTATCTACTGTTCTGATTTTATCTGTTTTGATTTTATATACTGTTTTGTTTGTTTGTTTGTTTGTTTGTTTGTTTGTTTGTTTGTTAATTAGTTAGTTAGTTTATTTGCTTGTTTTAATCAATTTTAAATCATGCTTTTTATTTGTTCTTGTTTCTAAGGTCTCTGTAAAGCACTTTGAATCACCTTGTTGTTGAATTGTGCTATACAAATAAACTTGCCTTGCCTTGCCTTGCCTTCATAGACTACAGCTCTGCATTTAATACCATAATTCCCTCCAAACTCACCACCAAGCTGGAGCATCTGGGACTCAGCTCATCTATGTGTCAGTGGATCTCCAACTTCCTAACAGACAGACCACAGGCAGTAAGGATGGGCGGACATGTCTCAGCTTCCACCACTCTCAGCACTGGAGCCCCCCAGGGATGTGTTCTGAGCCCCCTGCTGTACTCTTTGTACACATATGACTGTGTGGCCACTACCAGCTTCACCACCATCATCAAGTTTGCTGACGGAGGACTTCCGGATGTGCTTTGCCGTGTGAAGACGTGCGTGCGGAGGCTCCGTGTAAAAGTAGTCAAAATAGTGATATCGCCAGTTCGTTACCATTTTGAGGAAGCTCGGTCAATACAATTCGTGCTGTGGAGTGAACGAGGGTGCTCACGGGGCAATTTATGACCGAAAATGTCCAACCGACAGACCCGTGCCGGCGTAGAAAAGTTGCATGCGGATAGCAACCCTGCCGCCGCAGCTAGCAAGGCCACTGCTAACCCAGCACACGCCGACAACATGCCTCAGTGGGCTCAAGACATGATGTCCGAGATCAAAAAAACGAATGCTGAGATTACGAAATATAGAGAGGAGACAAAAACCGAGATCATGAGATGCAAGGAGGAAGTAGAAAAAGGAAGAATAGAGTCAAAAGCCGAGATGGAAAAGTGGGCTAAGAGTGTGGAAGATAACACTAAATCTCAGTTTGAGTTGCTATGTGAGGAGGTGAGACTGATAAGCGAGACGTCCGTCAGTCTGGCTAACGAGATGGAAGCGCGGAAAAAAGAAGTGGATGACACGCTGAACGACCAGTCTGACAGTATAACCAGCATGGAGACGAAACTGAAAGAATTGGAGAAGGAGATGCTGACGCTGAGGAGACGTAGTGAAGATCTCGAGGCGAGATCACGACGCAACAACATACGCATCGTGGGGGTAAGAGAAGGGGCTGAGACGGGCAAGACACCGTCGGAGTTCATAGCTGGGCTGCTGAAAGAAAAACTGGGGCTATCGGTGACACCGACGCTTGATCGAGCACACCGAACACTCGGCGCGAGACGAGACGGAGCCGGGGCTCCACCGAGAGCGTTCGTGGTGAGATGCCACTACTATACAGAGAAGGAGGAGATACTGAAGAAGGCGAGGGAAATGGAGAGAACGCCGGAAGGTCGGAGTGGACGGATTCATATCTTCCCAGACTACACCCAGGAAGTAAACAACAAGAGAGCAGCCTTCAAAGAAGCAAGGAGCCTCCTGCGTACCTACGGGGGGGTCAGATATGGGCTCCGTTATCCGGTAACGCTGGTGATTACACCAGAAGGGGACAAATGAAAACCTTCGAGACCCCAAAAGGCGCCATGGAGTTCATCAAGAAGACGCTGACTCCCGGGTGAAATATATGGGCTGGTCTGAGC
Organism: Maylandia zebra; assembly: GCF_041146795.1. Classification (NCBI taxonomy): domain Eukaryota; kingdom Metazoa; phylum Chordata; class Actinopteri; order Cichliformes; family Cichlidae; genus Maylandia; species Maylandia zebra. Next base: position 9,118,005 of record NC_135182.1, on the reverse strand, counting down.
TTGGCTACGTATAAGGGCTACACTGGTGTAAGGACTTACATGTCTCATGAAAGATATTGGTGATTGGATTTTGCAATATTGGTGAAGTACCACCTCATCTTATTGTTTTATATTTGAATATTTCGTTTAAGAAATTGCTTTATACTACTTACATGTTATTTTTGTATTACTGGATTTTATTTTCAAAGATCTCTTTGCTACAAGTTCCCCCGACTGTTTTTTTTTTTTTTCCCCTTTTTTTAGGAGGTGGGTAGCTTTGAGGGTGACATTATATTTTTAGAACCATGGGATATTTTGCACGGAGCCGCACACGGTAGGCTTGGTGTGTAGGAGAGGGTGGACCGGTTGGCCACGAGAGTGCTTGTTAATGAGCACTGTGTTTGGGTTCGTATTCATATATGCAATGTGTTGTGTGTTACTTGTGTATGTGTGTGTGTTGTTTCCCCATTTTTTCCCAGACACCGTACCTTTATTTTTTCTGTTTTTGCTGCCAGACCTTCAGGGTGTGATCCAGATGGTGGGCGACATGGGAGCGTAGTGGACATGTTGGGCTGTGGACTCCTGGCATGGCACCAGACATGGCTGTGAGCGGAATGGGCACAAACTTGATTAGCTGGAATGTAAGGGCGATCAACAAACCGGCTAAATGGAGTAAAATCTTTTCATATTTAAGAGACCAGGGAGCAGAGATAGTATATTTGCAAGAGACACATTTGTTAAACAGGGACCACCTTAAACTGTGTAGGGGGGGTTTCAACCAGATCTATCATTCAAATTTTGATAGTAAGAGTCGAGGAGTGGCCATCCTTATACACAGGAATGTACAATTCATAGAAACAACCGCCATAAAAGACAAACATGGTCGATATGTTATTGTAGCTGGGAAATTATTCAATATGCCAGTAGTGTTGGCAAACATATACGCACCCAATTGGGATAATGTTCAATTTTTTAAGGATTTGTTTTCATTACTACCTAACTTGGACACACATAATTTGATTTTGGGGGGAGACTTGAATTGTGTCCTAGATTTAACTCTGGACCGCTCCAGCCCAACACCTGGTGTGCTAAGTAAATCTGCTCAATGCGTTAACTCCTTCTGTGAAACATATGGTATATTCGATCCATGGAGATATGCAAATCCGACTGTTAGACAGTACTCCTTTTATTCCCCGCCACACCAAACTTATACTAGAATCGACTATCTTTTGTTAGACAAGAAATTGACCCCAATGGTAATGCATGTAGAATACCCTGGTATAGTACTATCTGACCATAGCTCGGTCACACTGAAACTTAAATTCCCTGACTATACACCACCTCAGAGGATGTGGCATCTTAATAGTAGATTGTTGGCTGATGATGATTTTAAAGAATTCATCAATTCGCAAATAGTTTTTTTCTTGGATCTTAATGATACTCCTGATATAAGCAGTGGCATTTTATGGGAATCATTAAAAGCGTACGTACGCGGACAACTTATTTCATATAGTGCTGGTGAAAGGAAAAGAAGAATGAAACGTACCACAGAATTAATGACAGCAATAAAAGAAGTTGACCGGGCAAATTCTTTGACTCCATCTGCGGAGCTGCATAGAAAAAGGATTTTGCTCCAGACTGAATATGACATTCTGATAACTCAGCGCGAGGAGGATTTATATCTTAGGTCGAGACAAGATCTCTATGAGCATGGTGAGCGTGCCGGCAAACTCCTGAGCTACCAGCTGAAACAATCAGCAGCTGCTGGTATGATAGTAGAGATAGGAGACAATGTGGGTAATAAAATTATAGATCAGAAGGGGATTAACAATCAATTTAAATCTTTTTATGAGGACTTGTATACCTCAGAAATAAATGATAGGGACCGAGTGAAGAATTTTTTTGAAAACCTTGAAATACCACCACTAGAGGCAGCAGATAGAGATAGGTTAGAGGGACCCATATCTGTCATGGAGATAGACAAAGCAATTCGGGGTATGAAGACAGGAAAAGCACCGGGCCCTGATGGGTACCCAAGTGAGTTTTATAGGACATTTGCTCCCGCACTGATTCCCTTACTTTGCAGAGTATTTCAGGAAATTCTTGATAAAAAAGCTCTGCCCCAAACAATGTCACAGGCCTTGATCTCTGTACTCCTTAAGAAGAATAAGGACCCACTTAAATGTGAGTCATATCGCCCAGTAAGTTTACTTGGATGTGATTATAAAATACTGACCAAGGTACTGGCAGCTAGAATTGAGCTTGTCATAATTAAGATAATACATCCTGATCAGACAGGGTTTGTTGCAGGTAGACAACTCTCCAGCAATCTCCGCCGTCTGTTCAATGTAGTATATACTGCTGGAGATAACATTATGCCAGAGATTGTGATATCCTTAGATGCCCACAAAGCCTTTGATAGAATAGAGTATTACTATCTATTTACGGCCCTCGAAAGATTCGGCTTTGGTCCAACATTTTGCTCGTGGATTAAAATAATTTATTCGAGCCCCCAGGCTATGGTGAGAACGAATAATATCATATCTGAACCCTTCTCTCTATTCCGGGGAACAAGGCAGGGGTGCCCTCTATCACCCCTGCTCTTTGATGTGGCAATTGAACCCCTTGCGATAATGCTGAGACAGGCTGCTGGATTGGTAGGGATACAAAGGGGGACACAAAACCATAGGCTGTCCTTATATGCTGACGATCTCCTCCTTTTTCTGTCAAACCCTGCCACCAGTATCCCGGTGGCCCTTGGTATTATCAAAGATTTTGGGAGGGTGTCGGGCTATAAAATAAATTTAGACAAAAGTGTTCTTTTCCCCATTAATAAACAGGCGAGGAAACTTTCTTTCCGGGCCTATCCCTTTGCAATACATAAGGATAGATTCACATATTTAGGTGTTAATGTATCTAGTAAGTATAAAGATTTACTGGACTATAACTTTAAAGTTGCACTGGACAAAGCGAAATTAGATATGGAAAGGTGGGCATCGCTCCCCTTATCATTAGCAGGGAAGGTAAATTCTGTTAAAATGAATATACTGCCGCGGCTCCTCTACTTATTTCAGACGATACCGATTTTCATTCCTAAATCATTTTTTAAGGAGTTGAACAAATGTACGTCTGCCTTTATTTGGAAAAAAACTGTCCCCAGAATAAGACGGGAGTTTCTTGAGAGACAGAAAGAAGAGGGAGGCCTGGCTCTGCCGAACTATATGCACTATTATTTTGCTGCTAATATACATAAGTTGTTATTTTGGGTCAAAGAGTTAGATGAGGATGAAACCCCAATATGGGTTCATATGGAAAGGTATGTCTCTAGTCCAGTGTCCCTGCGCTCCCTGGTCTGCGCTCCTCTACCCTTGAGCAAACATCTTTACACGAACAACCCGGTGGTATCTCATTCTCTGAAAATTTGGACTCAATTCAGATCACATTTTAAAAACAGAACCGCCCTCCTGTCTGCTCCCATCTATGGAAATCACTTGTTTCCCCCAGCCCTCGGGGGAACAGCCTTTAGGGAATGGCATAGAGCTGGGGTGGAATGTGTTAAACATCTTTTTAAAAATGGTACTTTTATGTCTGCGGCTCAACTGGAAAAGGACTATGGAATTTCCTCCAAGACTAATTACTTTAGATATTTCCAGGTTCGGGACTTTGTGAAAAAGTCATTCAGCCCCTCCCTCGAGCTTCCACAAAGCGGATGGATAGACGAGTTGATGGACACAGATCCGACTGCTAAGGGGACAATCTCCACGCTATATGCACGTATTCAGAATGTGGCTTCCCCCTCCCTGGACAATGTAAGACGGAAATGGGAGGAAGAATTGGGGCTGGACATTTCAGAGGTTGACTGGGGGGGGGCTGTAGATCTAGTACACTCTGCTTCTATATGTGTGAGACACGGATTGATACAGTTCAAGGTGTTGCACAGACTCCATTTGTCAAGGGAGAAACTGGCAAGAATGTACCAGGGGGCCGATCCGACCTGCCCCAGATGTAAACAGGTGCCAGCCAACTTATGCCACATGTTCTGGTCTTGTTCCAGGCTGAAAGACTTTTGGGCTAACATCTTTAGAACATTCTCATTCATTTCTAATAAGGATATAGAACCAATGCCTCTGACAGCCATCTTTGGTGTGGCACCGAGGGAAACTCAACTAACAGCCTCTCAGAGGAAGGCAATAGCATTCGCCTCATTGCTGGCTAGGAGATTGATTCTATTTAACTGGATAAAGGCAACACCGCCATCCCATAAACGCTGGGTGGAGGAGGTGATGGCACACCTCAAATTAGAACATCTCAGATTCACTATACAGGGCAACACCAAGAAATTCTTTAAGGTCTGGCAGCCTTTCATTTCCTATTTTGAAGATGAGTTTCCGTCCACTCCATAACTGGCAACTTCCCCCCCCCCCCCCTTTTTTTTTTTCCTTCCTCTGTCTGGGTATAGTTTTGTCTTACACTGTGTGGTAGGACTTGAGTTCGAGCTTTTCTGTATGAATGATATGCTTTCTGAAAACTCAATAAAAACACTTTGATTATTATTATCAAGTTTGCTGACGACACCGTCGTGGTGGGCCTGATCTCTGATAACAACGAGACGGCCTACCTGAAGGAGATTAGGAATCTGGAGAACTGGTGCCAGAGGAACAACCTCCTTCTAAACGTCAGTAAGACAAAGGAGCTGATAGTGGACTTCAGCACAAAGCAGGAGAGGAACTACCAGACCCCCGTCATCAACGAGTGCCCAGTGGAGAGAGTGGACAGCTTCAAATACCTCGGAGTTCACATCACGCAGGACCTGTCATGGTCCTGTCACATCAGCACCGTGGTGAAAAAGGCCCGTCAGCGTCTCTACCACCTCAGACGCTTGAGAGACTTCCAACTGCCCTCCAAGGTGCTCAGGAACTTTTACTCGTGCACCATAGAGAGCATCCTGACGGGAAACATCTTAACCTGGTTCGGGAACAGCACCATGTAGGACAGACGAGCTCTACAGAGGGTTGTGCGGTCAGCTGAGCGCACCATCCGCTCCGAGCTCCCTGACCTGCACTCAATCTACAGCAGGCGGTGCTGGACCAAGGCCAGGAAGATCGTGAAGGACCTCAGCCATCCCAACAACAGACTGTTCTCTCTGTTGAGGTCAGGAAAGCGATTCCGCTCCCTGAAGACCAACACAGAGAGACTGAGGAGGAGCTTCTTCCCGCAGGCGATACGGTCTCTCAATCACACCACCACACAGTACTGACCCGCACATATAGTTCTTACACACACACTGGACATTCTGGACATTGTTTTCACTTCATCACTTAAATCACTTTAAGCATATTTGCACTGCACAAGACAAAATGTGGATTGCACAACACTGGTCACTATATTCTTCATTTCCAATTAATACTTGTACAGCTGCTGTTATTGTGTATATATTTATTTATTTATTTATATTTCTTCATACATTCTTATATAGTTCTATACTGTGTATTGTGTATTTTGTTGTACAGTTATTTTATTTTCAACTTTAATTTATATATTTTATCTTATTCTTTCCCAGTTAAATTTACCCTTCATTCTAATTTGTGTTGTACAGTTATTTCATTTTTAACCTTAATTTATATTTTATTCCTTCCTAGTTAAATTTACCCTTTTTAATTTTTCATATTTATTTCCTATCTTATTCATAGCCTTTTCCTTTTTTTATCTTTAGGTCACGAGCAGTTGTCTAAGCATTTCACTGCATATCGTACTGTGTATGACTGTGTACGTGACAAATAAAATTTGAATTTGAATTTGTTGTGACGGGCTGCCTTTGGACGAGGGGTGTGTATTGTGGCTGTAGGTAAACCAGGTTGTGGTCTGACTTCCCTAGTGGGGGGAGGGGGGTGGCTCTGTATGCATCTCTCACATTGGCATACAGTAGGTCAATTCTCCTGTTGCTCCTTGTTGGACAATTCACAAACTGGTGAAAAGCAGCCAGAGTAGAATCCAGTGTGGCATGATTAAAGTCTCCAGATATAATAATGAAAGCCTCGGGGTTTTGTGTCTGAAGTCTTGCTGTGACTGTGTGTATTTTCTCACAGGCAGCTGCTACGTCGGCCCTCGGAGGGATGTAAACACACACAGATCACATGACTGAACTCCCGAGGTAGATAATATGGCCGCAAGCTAACAGCTAGCAGCTCCAGGTCCGGACGGCATACCGAAACTTTAACGGAGACGTGTCCAGGGTTACAGTATCGTTTGTTAACGTAGACAATGAGTCCCCCACCTCTGCTTTTTCCGCTGGCCTGCGTGTCCCTATCGGCTCTCACGGATGTGAAACCGCATAGGTCTACGTTAGCCTGTGGCGTTAGCTCGGTTAGCCACGTCTCCGTGAAGATAAACAAGCTGCACTCACGGTATAGTCTGTGGTTGTTCAGAGCACACAGTTCGTCCATTTTATTCTGTAGCGAGTTCACGTTGCCCATTATCACTGTCGGGATTGATGGTTTGAATTGCCTCCGGTGATCCGCTCTCCTCGCTCCAGCTTTGCAGCCTCTGTAGCTCCTCTTTATCTCAGCCGGGATGTTGTGTCGCATGCCGGTCTGTCCCTTTGTTCTTAGTGCCAGCAGCTCCGCTCTCGAATAGATGAAGGAGCTGGTTCCAGAAGTTTTAAAAAGTGCATTATCTATCTTGTATCGCTATATCTAAGAGGTATAAGTAGAGTAACTAGAGGAAGGTGAAATAAAGTTTGAAAACCTAGTCTAAAAAAGTTAAAGTTAAGAAAAAGGTGCGGTGTTGCAGAGCTACTTGGAAAGGCTGCCGTCACTCCAGCGCCATCTTGAAATGATGAACTTGAATCTGAACAAATGACAGCTTGTAATGGTCTCACGTCCTCCACCCACTGAACAGCTAATAATATTGCGATCATTTCCCCAGTGTACACAGAAAGCCCATCACTAATCCTTTTACCCATTTCCACCAAAAACTCTGGGACCACGACTGCAACACCGGTTTGACTGGTTGTGTTCTTTGAGGCGTCTGTATATATTTGAAGATAACTATAATATTGGTCAATGTAAACCTGTACCGCACGAGAGTTCAAAGTAAATGCCCTATCCTCATTCTTCTTGTTCAACAATGTTAAGTCTAGGAAGTCAGGAAGTAGCCATGGAGGTACTGCCGGTAACGGCACTCTGTGACTAATGTTTAACTGATCCAGATTAAATGCTGTTGCTTGTCTCCCCACAATCCATCCAAAGCTCTTCTTTTCCCTCCTTTCTTTCTCCCAGCAAGGCTTAAGTACTTCATGCGTCGGGTGATCCTGCCCGTGGCCCTGTAAATTAGCCCAATTATTAAGTATGAGCTGCTCCCTTCTCAGTCCCAATGGCATCTCTCCCATCTCCACCTGTAAAGCTGCTGTTGGAGTTGTGTTAAATGCACCTGTGCAAAGTCGTAGTGCCTGATACTGATTATGGTCTAACTTTACTAGAGTTGTGTCTGCTGCTGAGTTATACGCTACACACCCATAATCCAACAGTGATCTGACCAACCCAGTGTATATGGCCCTCAAAGACTTTCTATCTGCTCCCCAGTCCCTCCCAACTAAACATCTCATAATATTCAACACTTTTTTACACTTGTCCACCACCTTCTGAATATGCGCAGCCCATGTCAACCTTTCATCAAACCACAATCCAAGAAACTTAAATTTACTCACCCTTTCTAATTCGTGATCATACAACTTAAGCTTGATGTCTGTACCAACTCTCTTCCTCGTAAAAAACATCACCTTGGTTTTATCAACCGAAGATTTAAAACCCCACTTATAAGACCACTCTTCGACTCTGCTAATCGTTCCCTGCAGTTTCTTCACAATACACTCTATATTTTTCCCTCTCTTCCATATTGCTCCATCATCAGCAAAAAGTGAACACCCCACCCCTGCCTCCATATCATTAAACACATCATCTATCATCAAAGAAAATAACATAGGGCTCACTATGCTCCCTTGAGGTGTACCATTTTCCACCAAAAACCTTCCAGAAAGAGCCTTCCCAACCCTCACTTGAACATGTCGCCCCTTTAAAAAATCCATTATCCACCCATACATCCTCCCCCTAATACCCAATTTACAGAGTTTAATTAGTAGGCCATCTCTCCACATCATATCATAAGCCTTTTCTATATCAAAAAACACCGCAACTACACTCTCACTGTTTGTTTGTGCACCCTGCCTTCCTTTTGGCTCATGTGTGTCTTGTTTGCAGGCATTGGAGAGGCAGAGTTCCCGTTTACAATCAGTGACACTGTCAACACCTGGGCCAGCGTGCCAGGAATCTATATAAAAAGCCTTTAGGGCATAGCTTGGGTTGGCCCTGAGACACCAGGTTGGATTCTGGCTGCGTTAGGTTTGGTTTTTGCTTTTGACACTATTACATGCATCATCTTCCACTCATCCATTACTTCACACACACTACTGATGGTACTGATTACACACACCACTGTTTGTTTTTGACAGTAGGGTTTCTTTTCTGTTTTATTTGTTTTAAAAGAATAGAAGCAGCTTGGAATACATTCCTAGCCATGTCTGAGGTTTTCTTTGTCATGACCGTACGGCCCCATGACAGCTGCCTGGCAACAAGGCCAACTTGAAAAGCTTGAATCTTCCCTCTGAGTAGCCACAGCAACATTTTGGTGATTAAAGCAATCATGTAATGGGTTTTTTGACACTGTTTTCAATAGGGGTGCAACAATATATGTATCGGTATTGAACCGTTCGATACAGTGCTTTTGGTTTGGTACGCATATGTATCGAACAATACAAAATGTTTTATTTATTTTATCAACTTTTCTTCTGATGATACTGTCTGTGTTGAGAGCTCAGTGGATCTGCGTTCGACTACTCCGCCTAGGCTGCACTGTCGATCGCAGATCCACTGATCGCAGCACAAGCTAGCCAGATAGACGTTAAGCTTGTTGCAACTGCCTCTACGCTACCTGAAATTGAACCTCCCTCACCCTCATTCAGATCTGGCGTTTGGAACTATTTTGGTTTTCATGTGACGTATGACCCTGATGGTAAGCGCGTCATGGACAAAAGTAAAACAATATTTCGGATGTGCCACGCTATGCTCAATTACATTGGCGTTAATGTAATTTTAACGAGATTAACGCTGACAGCACTAGTGGGAACACAACAACTATGACTGCACATTTACGCCGACATCATCCTAGAGCAAAGACAAGTGGAAGCAGAAAAAAAACAACAAGCACGCATGCTACAAACTCTATTCGGGTTATTTAGACAGCCGTTAGCACATGATTCGCGTTATGTGGACCTGATATGTTTAATATGCTGTTAAGAATATACCTCAGAAGAAGGGTATAGTATAGCTTTTATTTTGGAAAGAGCCATTTCTCTAAAATAAATTCTCTTTTCCAAAGATGAGTTATTTCTCGATCAGATAGATTGTTTCAGCAACATTAAATTAAAAAGTGTACTTTTTAGTTAAAATATATATTTATAATTTTAATAAATGACAAATTAAAAAGGCATGAGCAATTTTTGTATCAAAAAAATATCGAACCGTGACACCAAAGTATTGAACCAAACGGAACCATGAATTTTGTGTATCATTGCACCCGTAGTTTTCAGCCAGTCTGACCCAGTGATAGCCAGCAACCACTCAGCAAACAGTGTCAGAATGCACATTTTGTTGCTAGTGACAGGAGGTTGCCAGTGGGTTGTTAACCCTTTTCTAGGCCTGTATAATTGAAAGCATAGAGTACTAAGCACTATTTGACAACCAGTGTTGGGGTTAATTACAAGCTAGGTACTTAATTACTAGCTGGAGAAAGTAATTTGGTACAGCTACCACTTGTTACATTACATTCTCATTATTCGAATTATTAATGAACTGAAATGCGCCGTCAAATAATTACCAATAACAAAATAAATCTATATGCTAAAGACCCACACACCAACACAAATCCTTTAAAGTGATTTGCCCCTGTGATTCTACTTTTAAAAACATGAACAGGTAGAAATGGCTCATCACTGCTTCTGTTACATGATGAAGATCAATCCATTCAGCTTTAACAGTAATCTAGGGTCTTTGCTAGCTTGGTGTTCGCATGCTGTCTGTCCAAAAACTTGCAAAGAGCCAAAGTTCTGTTGGCAGTATAATCTGGTTTCTGCCTTGGATGCACTTTCCAATTTCCAATCACTCTCTCCTCCTTTTGTCCAATTAAATTAAAAGTAATGTCCATATTCAGCCTTGTCAAAGGCTGAAGATCACTCCGCCATTTTCCTTCTTCAGCCACATAAAATGAGGTCATAGTACCTGCTCGTTCGGGGTTCCAAGCGATTCAAGCAGGTACTAAAATGTGATGTCGTCAGACTGCATGCCACCGATTGGCTAGTAAGTAGCATCACTCAGTCAGTCATGAGTGTGTCTTATTCGCAAAAATTAAAAATGCCATTTTTGAAACCTGACAACATGACTACAAAAAAACAACGCCGTGGTCCCTGAATCTAAAGAAAAGCCACACACTGAGCAGTAGGTATATTCTTGCCTCAATGTCCACCTTTTGTTGTAGCGTTTGTGTTGCATATTAATTGTGTCACAGGGCGCTCGGACGCGCTGCTATTATAATAACCACGCAGGTTAGGTTGTACTGGATTTTAATGTAAAACCAGTCAATCTGAGGCGATCAGTGGTTAGTCAATCCGAGGTAAGTACTAATGGAAAAAGGGGCTTATGTATGGAAGAGGTCAGGAGGGAGGTACAACAGTACAACTTTAGAAACATTTTTACAACATGGTGGATGTGCCATGGTGTCATGGTTTTGTACTGCGTTGCAAAAAGTGGTGCTGGTGCTTTCATACCCTCCACAACATTCGAACCATTACATTGTTGCGATAGACAAAAACAGGCAAAACTATGAAAGCTATAGTGTGTACAGTTATTTTCTGTTGTTTTAACATAAAAAAGATACAATTATCCATTACTCGTTTCTTTTTTTGTAAGAAATATGACCGAAAACACAATTAGCTAGCAGCTAATTCCTGCTGCCACAGTTGCATTCTGTTTCTGACAATATTTCAGGCAGTATGTGAAGAACACCTTTGAACAGACAATGATATCATTTTGTAAATGATATCATTGTCTGTTCAAAGATGAAGAACACCTTTGAACAATGATCTTTTACAAAATGAAAAAAAGACATGAACCATGAAACAGTTTCTGAATATTGTGACCAATTAATGATTATATTTGAATAAAAAACAAACAAAAAAAAAAAACACACTTCCCTTTTATTTCTATGGCATCAATAATAGTGGCCTCAACAGGAGAATACAGCACCTTCCCTCTGTTTCCCTCTCTTAATTGCAGAATCAGACAAAAATACAGAATTACTTCAAAGATGATTACAGAAACTGTCATTGATCTGGATAAACATAAATATCCCGGATATGTAATAATTTCCAATTTTTAGAATATGCCTAATAAGGTGAACAACACACATTATTCTCCTTGTTCTCTTAAAGAGACAGAAAGGGTTTTAACAGCTGGTTGTTCAGTTTTTATCATAAACATCTTTTTGGAAAGATCTCTTTCTTCTACAGTATGCTGACCTCACAGGAGCCTGGCTGAAGTATCTGTAGAGTGACAACTAATTTCACAGCTTTTCTAAACCAGGGGTAGAACATAGCATAAATCAAAGGATTTAGACAGGAGTTAAAATAATACAGATAGATCACAATGGATGCAGATGAGCTATTGAGCAACTCGTATCCAAAAAATGAAACAATGTAATATGGGCAGAAACATAATAGAAACACAAGAACAAGAACACCCAGAGTCCTGGCTGCTTTTAACTCTGATTTCTTTGCTGTTAGAGTCACTGAGAGCTGCAGTGTGACAGCTGTAACATGAGAGCGCATGGCACGGGCCTGAGACACAGCCACCACAAATACTCTCATATACAGAAATACGATGACAGTAACTGGAGCAATAAAAGTTAAAACAATGTCAGTGGTTCCTACAATGTAGTCTATGACAAATACACATTCTCCATAACAGGAAGTATGTCGTTCTCGTTGAAGCAGGTCGTCCTTTATAAATAGTATGTTGTAAAAAACCGAGCAGAGCCAACACAGACAGACGCAGAGTTTCACTCTTCTGTCAGTGATTCTGGTGGGGTAATGCAGAGGGTCACAAATAGCCACATAGCGGTCGACTGATATCAGCACCATAATGCCCACTGAGGCAGAGGTAATGACGAAGCATATATAACTATACAGAGAACATGTGAGTTGACCAAGAAACCAACAAGCTGTGTCTCGTAGGATTTTTGCTGGCATCAACAACAGACCAATGAGAAAGTCTGAGACAGCCAGAGAGAGGAGGAGGATGTTAGTGGGTGTGTGGAGCTGTCTGAAAGAAGAGAGAGAAATATCAAGAAGTCATTATTTCTATACTAAAACAATCTAAACAAACAAAATTATTGCAGCTGTCCTATCCGAAAGTGTAGACAGTTGAAAGGGTAGTAGAGGATAAAATCTTTAGAGTTGCACATTATTGTCCGATAATAGTCTACCCATAAGATATAAATTAATTAAAATTTAGTCGTAATTAGTAGTAGAGTTGTAGTAGTAGTAAAGCCACAGCAGAAGTTTAAAAAAGTAAATCTCTGCCTGAAGTGGGAGACTGAGACAATGACGAGAAGGTTGAGAGCCACAGTTAGCAGAGAGACTGAAAACACCACAACGTAAGGGAGCAAAACTTGAGACAGAGATGTTTTAGGCTTCTTGCAGGAGATGTTGAAGAGTTGTGGAAAGCAGAGCTCTGCTTCGTCCTGAGTCTCCATCTTCACACACCTGCAGAGAGCTGCAGCTCTGGCATCAATGTGAGCAGAATATAACGGATCCTCACACCTTCTCTAAACTCCTCCCCTCATCATTCTTTCAGCGTCTGTAATGCCCCCTTCAGTGCACACTGAATCCAGGCTGACCACTTGCTGATAGTATTGTATTAATCTGGCAAGTAATTACTGACCACATCTAGCCCAATGTTCTTAGGGTTACATTAGTTTCTGAAAATGCTACATCCTAGTAACATTAGCTAACTAAAACTGCAAACTGCCTTTTTTGTAAATTAATGTGCTTTTCAAAATAAAGCAGCACCAAGCCCTGTTTGCACAGTCTTAGAGCAATGGCTGTAACCTACATCCTTATGATAACAGCAACTGCAACAATAAAGGTTAGAAAATAAAGCTTATTAGTCTCTGCAATGTACCATATGGGAATCACAAATTCTGTATGGCAGGAACCTTCCTGGTTGAATAAGATCATTTGTTACAAATACACTGCTGTAGAAAATACAACAGGTCCATGAATCACAGAAAAGGAGTGATAGGTTTGTAGCTTGAACCTAGTCGCGCGACAAAACCCAATGAAGGGACGCTCGGGACACACACCCAGGGCGATTTCAAAACCGGACACTCACCGGACGCTTGGGCCCTTGGGCGATTTAACCAAAACTTCTTTTTCGGGACACTAACCCAGTTATCGCTCCACAAAGCAGCGAACTTCTCAACGCCTCACAAAATGGCGGAGACTGCACAACGACACGGTTATAGAGTCGGCCTCTTTAAACTTACTTGGCGTTGCTTAGCGTGTAATATCAGCCTCGAATCCCGCCGATCGCCATTCATCGAGGAGAAAGATAGACAGCGAATCCACAAGAACTTCCTGGCTGACGTCAGTCTTTCAGCGTGTCCCTCCTCCCCTCGGTGAATGCGATTCCAGGGCTCCGGCATCGAAGGACCAATTAATGATAGGTTTGTAGCTTGTACCTATTCGCTGGAACGTTGAAGACAATATAATTGCACAGCAAGCAAGACACGAAGTAGGCAAAGTTCTTCATGTTTCTCGTGCACGGGAGAGAACCGGACAAACGCCGTTCCTTCGCTTGACCCCAGTTGCTCTCGTCCGCTCCCCCGTAACACTGCTCTTTTATTGAGGTAACATGAATATGCATATTAACATACGACGTCTACATACAAACAAAGAGTACCTTGCCTGTTTGTGTGTGTGTTTGCAGCCTGCTAAAGATCACACATCCTATCACTACACAATTGATTATACACCTCTAAGCATATATGTTTAAATATTTCTAAACATAAATGACAATCAACAATACAAAACCTAACAAGGAGTTTTACTCTTTCTGAGACTCAAGTGGGATAATGCAAAGGTTCACAAATAGAAACACTCATATTTTAGCACCATGTCTGCTAAAATATGAGTGTCTGCTGCAGAAATTCCCCAGACTTGCCTGCTTAGGTCCCATTCGGAAGCCCTGTGGACAGGCTACTCAGGACCTACATGTGCACATTGACACATTATTGCCAGTAGGGTGTGGACTAGAATTTTGCATAAAAAAGCTACTCTTAACCACTCCTTTAATCACTAGGAGTCACTACATAGTTAATTTGTCCTTAAGGCAGATGACCTTCCTGACATAACTGGAAAGGGATTTATGTTGCCTCTCAAGCTTGAACCAGAGATCTTTTGCTCCACAGCTGCTTCACAGGCCATCGTGGCTCAAGAGTTGGGTGTTCGCCTTATAATCGGAAGGTTGCTGGTTCGAGCCCCGGCTCGGACAGTCTCGGTTGAGGTGTCCTTGGGCAAGACACTTCACCTGTTGCCTAATGGTGGTCAGAGGGCCCGGCGGCAGCCTTGCCTCTGTCAGTGCACCCCAGGGTGGCTGCGGCTACAATGTAGCTTGCCATCACCAGTGTGTGAATGGGTGCATGACTGGATGCGTAAAGCGCTTTGGGGTCCTTAGGGACTAGTAAAGCGCTATACAAATACAGGCCATTTACCATTTAAAATGTAAATCACTAAACTCGGGAGCAACTAGCCTTCAAAAAGTAAAAACAAAAGTTAGTCTCACTTGGACTGTAGCTTTGACTTCTTGAGTTGTTTTGTAGTATATCAGTAAGATCTTTACTAAGCTTTTGAATCATTTGCCTTCTATCAGCCACATATTTCTAAGAAGTTTCATCTTCTCCACAATAGTCATATTTCCCTGTATGGTGTTTCCTTATTATAAACAATGTATACCCTTGATCTCCCATGGTGACTAGGTGTGGGTAAACTGGGGGACTGTTTTGGCAAGGCAGGGCAAACTTACTCCAAGAGTTATGCTTCTCTCACTCTTTGTCAGAGTTCCTGGGTCATTGACACAGTACCCCTTTATTGTGTTAGTCATCTGTCTCTGTCCATTATGTTTAGTTCTACTTCCTGTGTGTTATTAGTCAGATTCAGTTCAGCTGTGTACTCACCTGTCTCTTGTCATCATCACTAGCCTGCAGGGGTGGATTTAGAGAAATTTCCTTCAACTAGCATGAAAATCAGATGGGGTGCCAAAATCAGAGACATTTTTTTACACATATGCATTTGTTAAATTCTGTAATATGTATTAAATTTGGTTAAAATACATACAATGCAGTAAGTATGCAAGTGTTTCATATAAACAAAATATGTAAATCAATTTTTTGTCCAGATAATTAAAAATTTCAGTTACATAAAACATGTGAATTTTGATTTTATCTACTGTGTAGCGTATATACTAAATAATTATGTACCCCAATAAGTATAAAATCCAGAAAGCTGCACAACATGAGGTGGTTCATTTAAAAACAAAGTCTAATTTACATTTTACACTCATTTTTTTAAATGAAAAATAATCACATTATTACATTCTTACATTTACACAAAATGTCAGGCATGTAATGTATTCACTTTCATGGATACATTTTTCACTAAAAGTGTGAACCAAATTTTTCATGATTTATTGGGTTTTATTGAACCCTCTGGGGTCCAGGGTATAATTGACCACTTTTAACAACTTGTTTGTTTTACCTTTACATCTTTTTCCCCCTTGCCTTGTTTGGTATCACTATTTTCAGCACAATCTCTCATGTCTGAATTTACAGTTATTTTTTCAGTGATATACTGTATTAATACAATTGATCTAAAATCACACAAAAAAACAAAATCGAGGTCGGCTCTGGTGCTGCCACGTGAACTGATTCGTCTCAACCTGTGGCCATGTGGCCTCCCACCAGAACTATTTCATTTTGGACTCTTCACAATAAACACCGTCCACATCCTCAATAAACCCGCGACTCCTGCGTTTGGGTCCTTTCTTCTCCAGCAACAAGGTTGACACTCCTCTACCTTTCTGGCTTATTCTGTGTTTTTATTAGTTTGTTTTTTTCCCCCCACCTTTCTCTCCATTTAGATTACTTAAACAATATGTACACAGATGGAAACATATGGCACATTGTAAATGATACAGTAATTTATTTTAACAACACCACACTGGAAAAAAGTGAAAAATATATAATATTTTTTCTTTATTCATGCTGTAATTAATTTTGTTCCGCTGTATTCTGGTGTGTGTGGTGCCTTCTCCAGTAGAGGCCAGCAATGACGCATCAGAGATTTTGTTTTCCCAGGAAAAGACTCTCAATCTATTCTGAAAACAACCACATGTCTTGATATAGTATTCTCCCATCATTAAACTTCACCTGCATATCTTTTTTGTGTGTAATTTTCAGATAGAAAATAGGATCTCAATGATGACCAGCATTTGAACTGGAAGCAGCAGAATGATTAGTTAATTGCAAACTTAATTCCCTGAAGCTGTGTAAAAACAAAAAACAAAAAAACACCAAAAAACCCAGAGATGGAATTATTTGCACATCTCATAAACACATATAGTATTTGTAATAGAACAGAAAAAATACAGAATACATTAAATGTGAAATCTGAATTCTGCACTTTAAATACATCTTGTATATTTGATTCAGAATCCACTGCGGTGGTCTCCAGAGGAAACATTACAAAAAAATAATGCATCATTGTCCAAAACTTGGGGACCTAACTGTAGGTCATTTAACACATGAAATAGTTGATTTATGCAATTGCAACTTTCCTGGATAAAATTTAGGTTAGACCATGCAATAATCTCTCTTACTGTTCTTTAGTACAGTAAAGTAAGTCCTCCTAGTCATCAATATTGAGATGGCTGTAGCTCAGGAGGTTGAGCAGGTCATCGACTAATCAGAAGGTTAGTGGTTTTGTCCTCTGTCTGCTCCTGCTTAAATAGCCTTGGGCAATTTACTGAACTCAGTCGCTCGTGAACACTAATCATCAGATTAGCCTACACTAAAAAAAACAGGTTGCTAAAAAGGGTGCTAAAAGAATAAATGAAACTGAGGATGGCCCAAAGATATCACTGAAAGAAAAGCCACATATTTTAAGATTTGGGATCTTATGTTCTTGTACTCTATAAATTCAAAAACTAACGAGAATTGTTTTAAGTGGTTTCTACTCTTATTTTAGGTTATCCTCTTTACACTTTCTCATGCAAAATATGTGACTTTGACTGTACCATCCAGAGAAAATAAATAACATTTCATTTACTCAAATGCTTCTTATAGAACTATATGTCCCATATACTGAAGTAAAATGACAGACATAAAACTTATATTCACTTTCAGTCCATATTCACATGCCTAATGCAGTCACTGTGTTTCCTTTTTAAGTAAAAGTTTAATTAAATGTTAAAGAATATAGATAAAGTAAAAACATATCAATACAACATACAACATATCAGACTATGCACTTCTAGAAGGTTGGAGAACACTTGACTTAAATTCTTGATTTTCTAAAATTGCTTATGATACCATGTGTACACATTTTGATCAATTCAAAAGCACTCTTTTGGAGAGAGCATTCCAAGTTTCTACTAGATGAGATCCACACAAGGGGAAAAATGTCTGTCATGAAGGGTTGATTTTGCGGGCTATATACCCAATCAAAATGCACTAACTTGTCTCAATGTATGAGATCTGATTAAAATAATTAAAAGCATAACACATGCCTCCACACACTACGATGACTGGTCACCCTAAGTGCAGCATTAAACTTCTACTACGAATATTTTGTGGAGTCGGATCTTATTATTTCTGCATTTTGCTGACTTCACGTGTACAAGACAGCACTACCTGTACCATAAATGTCAAAAATAAGCAAACAGTTTATTGTTATAAAATGAAGTCAACAAGATTAAGATTTTTTATTACGAGCTGAACCTGAAAACAACTGTTTAAATGTTTTGATCTGTTTACAAAATACTTACCTCACTGGAGCCAGGCTGCAGTATCTGTAGAGTGACAACTAGTTTCACAGCTTTTCTAAACCAGGGGTAGAACATAGCATAGATCAAAGGGTTTAGACATGAGTTTAAACCAAACAGATAGGCCACAAAAGAAGCAGATGAACTATTGATGAATTCTTCTCCTACAAGAGAAACACAGTAATAAGGGCAGAAACACATTAGAAACACAAGAACAAGAACACCCAGAGTCCTGGCTGCTTTTAGTTCAGACTTTTTTGTTAGCGTCATTGGAAGGTGATTTCTGACAGCTGTAGCATGAGAGCGCATAGAGCGGGCCTGAGACACAGCCACCACAAATACTCTCATATACAGAACTATGATGACAGTAACTGGTACAATGAAGGTTAAAATGAGGTCAACAACTCCTGCAATGTATTGAACAACAACGACACATTTTCCATAGCAGGAATTTTGTTTTCTTCTTTGATGCAGGTCATCTCTTACAAGGAAACAGCTGAAGGTGATGGAGCAGAGCCAACAGAGACAAACACAGAGTTGAACTCTTCTGTCAGTGATCCTGATGGGGTAATTCAAAGGGTCACAAATAGCCACATAGCGGTCAGCTGATATCAGCACCATAATGCCCACTGAGGCAGAGGTAACAGTCAAGGACACAAAAATATACATTAAACATGTGGGCTGACCAAGAAACCAACAGGCTGTACTTCGGAGGATTTCTGCAGGTGACAATAGGAGGCCAACAAGAAAGTCTGAGACAGCCAGAGAGAGGAGCAGGATGTTAGTGGGTGTGTGAAGCTGCCTGCAAGGAGACAGAAAAATAACAATTCCTCAAACCTCTATAATGAAACAAGCCAAAGAGCTATTAAGTGTCACACAGCAGCATATTATCAACGTCAAACTGATTCAGAACATAGTATTACTTATAAGACAATGAGTATAGTATGTTTTCTGGTGCCAAAGTAAAAATGATGAAATGTAAATATTCTCAAGTATAAATCTGTACATATGAAGAATCTATTACTAGCTAATTACTAATTACTAGCTCAAATACTTGAAACACTAGAATAGTGTAGCTAGTAAAACAAAAACGTTGTTTCTGCCTGAAGTGGGAGACTGAGATGATGACAAGCAAGTTGAGAGCCACTGTCAGAAAAGAAACTGAGGACAATACAATATGAAGGAAAACAGCTTTGGACCGAGCAATGGCAGGCTTTTTGCAGGACATGTTGAAGAGTTGTGGAAAGCAGAGCTCAGATTTTTCCTGTGTGCCCATCGTCACAGACTAGTGAAGAACTGCAGCTCTGGTCGCAGCATTATGAACAAAAATTAATTTCATAAGTAGCTGATACTCCTCCTCTCAACTCCACCCTTTCTTTCCCCCATTGTTTGTTGGATATTGATGCCTCCTCCCTTCAGACATGAGACCTATAATATTCTTTTTACCCACAGTCCTGCCCCTGTCACTGTTTCTCTGTCCTACCTCTCTATACTTTTAGTTAAGATATACGAGTAACTAATTCTTCTCTTCATTATGAGTCGTGCATTTGGGAAGAGAATCCAAATGTAGGACTCACAAATAATAATAATGGATTGGATTTATGTAGCGCTTTTCTTTTTTTTTTCTTTTTTTTTTTGTCCCGTTTGGATCTATAGCCATCAGAATTGTTGTCTTAAGGCCAAGAAAGATGCCAAGCGGATTTATTTTACCAAGTGGATCATCATGGCCTTGCCATATTGGTCCATTTGATTGACCTTTATTATAATTAGGAATTTATTTTATTTTCAGTTGCTACAAACGGGACAGACATGACTGTGGGATAGGACAGGGGGAAAGAATGAAAGAAAGAGAGGGAGAGAAAGAAAGAAAACCAAAGGGGAGAAGAGACGGTGAGAAGGGGGGGAAGAGAGAAAAAAACAAAAACAAAAACAAAAAACACCTGGGTCACCTGTATGGAGAAAAAAAAAACAGAGGGGAAAGCAAACAACAAAGAGCAACATAATAAGAAAAAAAAAGCACCATTACAATAAACTAGCTAGCAGTAGATATCAATAGTTACTAAATAATAAACGATATTGTGCAGCACGCAAGATAGACAGCGCACAGTGTGCTTTGAGGCAGCAGCCAAGAAAGCTGTAGTCCGCGTCTGTGAATACCCATGTGTACACCTGTGTGCATACCTGTGTGGATCAGCATGCTTGCATTCCAAAGGTTTCTCCATGTAACGATCTGCTAGGGAGTGTGGGGAGCCAAAGCCCTGTCCTCTATGGTATCAAGCAGGTATGGAGGAGATCAAAACTCCAGACATCCAGAGTCCCCCAGAACACAAGAGACCAAGGAAGACCCACAGAGGGGCAGCCGCGCCACTGTCCCAGTAAGAGCTAAGGAGAGTCCCAGATGAGGGCTCATTCAGCAGCCGCGGAGCAGAAGTCAGGGGGAGTTGCAGTGACGCGCCCGTGAGCTCCGCCGGCAGCCAGCTGTGCCTGAGTGACCGAGCCCCAGGCCGAGAGGCCGGGGGCACCCCACCTCCGAAGTGGCCCGAGCGAGCCCCAATAAGCGGCCGCCAAGGAGTGAGCCGGTGTGTACCCGGACGCCCACCCCCAGATACAAAGAACCACCAACGCACTGACACCTGAGGGAGTCCGCCACCGGCAGGGGAAGTGGTGGTGGGTGGAGATAGGCCTCCAAACCTTGGAGGGCCCGAGATGTCCCCAGAGAGGTGGCGTCTGATACCCAACCTGACATATAGACACAGACATACAGGCACACACAGACACAAACATCCATTCCCACCCTCATGCTCTCATATGCACTTCACACTCAACCGACGTGGAGACAGACATAAAGAGACGCTGTATACACGATCACACTCCCCAAGTGTACTCTACGAACCGGGTCTAGGTACCCTTGCCCCTGGAGGGGGGAACTGCACCCAGACCCAGGTGGTGTTACCCTTTTCCCTGCGGTGGGGAGAGGCAGACCGCCCCGACTCCGCAGCAGCAGGGAGGCCCCACACCCCAGACTGCAGTCGGACGGCCAACTCCTCCCAGCCCCCCCGCTCCAGCAGGCCGCAGAGAATGGGGGTGGGAGAAGACTCCAAACCTCCCTCCACCCGCTCATTGTAGTGTTGATGCATGTGTGTTCTAAGGTGCAATTAAAACCCAGGAGGGCATGGAGCTACCTGCCAGAGAGCAGCAGGTAAGCGCATAGTCCCTCCTGCTAGCCCTCAATGTCTACGTGTATTTAAAATTGAGAGGTGGGCAACGATGCCAGGGGTGAGGTGTACACCCTGATGGTAACTTGGACTCCGTGTATCGTGCCCACCCCCAAGATCCTATATGTATGTGTAATGAGGGTGTGAGTAATGTGAATGTCTAAGTTGTGGGATAAAATTGAGGCAGAGGCAGCCAGAAGGGGACAGAGGGGGGGGGGGGGGGGGGGTAGCCTCCTCTGCACCCTGGTGACATACCCCTACTCCAAGGCCCTGCATGTGTGGGTGGTTGTGGTGGAGCGGGAAGAGGGAGGCAGCTGGAGATGGGGAGGGAAGGAAGGGA
Organism: Maylandia zebra; assembly: GCF_041146795.1. Classification (NCBI taxonomy): domain Eukaryota; kingdom Metazoa; phylum Chordata; class Actinopteri; order Cichliformes; family Cichlidae; genus Maylandia; species Maylandia zebra. Next base: position 9,096,265 of record NC_135182.1, on the reverse strand, counting down.
GGGGCAGGTGACCCCTCCCTGGGGCCAGCTCCCCCACTGACCCCAGTAGGCACTCCCAAACTCCGCGACCCGCCAGGGAAAGGGGGCTCAGGCCCATCCAGACCGGGGCCCAGCGCAGCAGCGCCCCCCGGCCCCACAGAGCCCGGGACAGTCCACCCAACCCCACCAAAGAGAAAACTGCACCCACCCCACCATCCACTCATCTTCCAGACTACATGAGACAATAGACGCCCAGGCTGAGATCTTCCTCCACCTCTCCTGTATCTCCCCCTCCTGCAGAGAGTTCCTGAGGGGAGGAAAGCTCCTGCAAGGTGTGACAATCTCCCCCACCAGTTGAAGAGCCCCACAGGTGGCTCGACACACCGGCGGCACCCTGCGCCAGGGATGGGCCCCCATGCACCCACCCGCCCACAACCCCGGCAACACACAAACCAGGACCCAGGGCCCGGCCAGGGCCCCGGCCCAGAGACGGAGCGCCCCCAGACCCTCACACCCATCCCGGACCCACCCAGGGGCAGACAGGCTACCAGGTCAGTAACCCACGTCCATCAGCACAGACCCTCCCCTAGCCCCGCTGCACGCAGCCACGAGGAAATAGTCAGAAAAGAGCCCCCAACCGGACATGACCGCTACCCCGGGTTGAGCCCCCCAAGGAAGATGCCTCCGGGGAACCCCCCGACGCCCTAAGCCTGTCCCTACCCCCACACCAATCACAACATTGAAGGCGGGACCAAACTATGACCCCCCACCCCCACTAGGTGATGGAGCTGATCAAAGGAGCCCAGAGCAATTGATCTGATGTGGTGGCAGAGGCTGTATCAAGACTAATGTAATCTAATAGATAATTTCTATATTGGTTAGAATTAAGATTATTTTTATTTTTCCAGTTCATGAGGACAGTTTTCTTGGCTATGCATAGGGCAGTGAAAACCATATGGGCTATATTCTTTTCTGAAGTGACATTATCTAAGCTGCCCAACAAACACACTAAAGGGGAAGTTGGAATGTTACATTTCAGACACTTTGATAAGTCTTCACATATCTCGCGCCAAAACTTCTGCACTGGTGGACAGAACCAAAGAGCGTGAATGTAATTGTCTGGTGTATTGCTTTGACAGTGTGAGCAGTTGTTGGAAGATGTAAAGCCCAAGAGTAAGGAAATGTGCCGCACTTTTGTAATTCAACTTGACTGAGGTTAAATTTCTTTTTTACTATGGATTTAATTTGTTGATATTCTAAAAATCTTTTCTTGTTGACCCCATATTGTGCAACTAGTCTGTCAAATGGGATAAATTCTGTTCCCTCTAATATATGTTCTAAGTATTTAATTCCTTTACAACTCCATTCTGGGAAATTAATCATATTATTGTTTTGTAATATGTCAGGGTTATTCCAGATAGGTGTACGTTTGCATGGGATTAGTGAAGACTCCGTTGTTTTTAGAAACTCCCACCATGCTGTCAGAGAGAAGCTGATGTTGATACTTTTAAAGCATTCATGTCTTTTGATGTTTGAGCTAATAAATGGTAGGTCTGAAATCTCTAGATCCTTGCATAGTGCCTGTTCAACATCTAGCCAGGGCTCATCTAAGAAGGTATGTTTTGACCATTCTGAGATGAACTGAAGCCTGTTGGCTAAGAAGTATTGGTGAAAATTAGGCAGATCTAATCCTCCTCTATCCTTGGTTCTTTGTAGCGTTTTTAAGCTGATACGCGGGGGTTTATCTTTCCAAAGGAATTTGGAAATATATGAATCCAGAGATCTGAACCAATCTTGTGATGGTTTGTTAGGGATCATCAAAAATAAGTAATTTATTTTTGGCAAGATCATCATTTTTATAGTGGCGACCCTTCCCATGAGTGATATGGGTAAAGATTTCCATCTAGTCAGATCGCCTTCTACTTTCTTTAGAAGTGGGATGTGGTTTAATTTAGTCAAGTCTGAAAGCTTAGGAGAAACATTAATACCTAAATATTTAATATTTCCGGATTGCAGTGGGGCAGAGGAAGAATTATGGAAGGAGCAGTTAATGGGGAGAACTGTAGATTTTGGCCAGTTAATTGAATAATCTGAAACTCTTGAAAACCAGTTTATTAGAGTAATTACCTCAGAGAGGTTGGTTTGTGTGTTTTGCAGAAAAAGCAACCCATCATCCGCATAGAGACTGATTTTATGTTCTATGTTCTTACATTTTATGCCCTTAATTGTTGTAGTCTGTCTAAATGCTGCTGCTAGAGGTTCGATAAAAATTGCAAAAAGTGAAGGGGAGAGTGGGCATCCCTGTCTGGTGCCCCTCAGGAGACAGAAGCTGGAGGATGTCTGGTCATTTGTTCTGATATGAGCTGTTGGGGAATTGTATAATATTCTTATCCAGTTTATAAAAGAGTTTCCGAAACCAAATTTGTGTAAAGTTGCGAATAAAAATTTCTAGTTAACTCTGTCAAATGCTTTTTCTGCATCTAGAGATAATATTATGGTTTCGATGTTTTTATTGTATGAGTAGTCTATTAAATTAAGTAATCTACGAGTGTTTGTTGAGGAGTGCCGACCTTTTATGAAACCAGTTTGGTCAGGATGAATTAAGAGGGGGGTTATGTAGCGCTTTTCAAGGCACCCAAAGCGCTTTACAATGCCATTATTCATTCACTCTCACATTCACACACTGGTGGAGGCAAGCTACAGTTATAGCCACAGCTGCCCCAAAAATGTTTTATAAATTGGAATGCAAAAATACATAAACAAATAAAACAAAACCCAAAATGGTAAAACAAATTTAAATCATTCAATATAAACAATGAAGATGAGATGTTAGGTAATATCTGACAAGTCATGTCTAACGTGACAATAATCACACAGGAGGATAACAAGACACAGCTGAAACTAATAAAGGTAGCCAGACAAGCCAAGTAAAACTACATATAAGACACAGGAGATATACACAATAACCATCAGCAAGAACCCTAATCCTAACCCATGAGACACAGACTCAAAGTAAAACAGGAAACATAACACAGAGACACAGACCTGACAAGGAGATACAGCTGACAGAAACCAGAAGACTAAGAACTCTTAGGCTACATTCACACTGCAGGCGAAAGCGCATCAAATCCGATTTTTTTGACCCTATGTGACCCATATCTGATCATGGTATGACAGTGTGAACAGCACAAATCCGATATTTTCGAATCCGATCTGGGTCACTTTTGTATGTGGTACTGATACATATCCGATGTTTTAGAAAGCGACTGCTGTTTGAACGGTCATGTCGCATTAAATCCGTCACTTTTACGTCACTGACACAAGACAGACGCCAATTATCAGCGCCGGAGAAGACATCGCGAACGCTTCCTGGCCATCCAGCGTAGATTTCAGTGAAACTGTTGGGAAGACAACGTTGGAGAAACGTGAACATTTTATTTATACTGTATAATCTGCAGATTCTGACAGAAATCTGCAACTATCCTTTGAAGCACCGCTCCTCTCTAAAACAGCAATAAGGATAATCATTAGGTTATTTACATTATTATGTAAATAACAAAATAACTTAAAGCAAAAATTGGGAAACGTAAAGTCCGAAGTCTTTATATTAAGGGCCATCAGTCAAATACTGTTTGCTCTGGGTCTGAACAGAGCGTGTTGTGTGTGACATCTTCTTTTGCGCATGCAGGCCGCTTTGAGCGTTCACACTAGAGAGCGTTTGCTGTTGCATTTTATTTGTAGTGTGAACAAGCAGACAAAAAAATCGGATTTGATCAAAAAATCGGAATTGAGCATTAACACCTGCAGTATGAACGTAGCCTTACACTGAATCCAAAAGACTAGAAATGATAAATACTGACAAAATCAAAGTTCAATAATAATGCAGCACTCAAAACACTGAGTCAATGACCCTGGTACACTAACAGCTTAAGAGAGGAGAAAAATGTGGATTTCTGCATCAGCCTGAAAGAAGACATAAATATGTAATAAAATATAATTAAAACAAAAATTAGAGATGGCACGATACCACTTTTTAATGTCCGATATCGATATCATAAATTTGGATATCTGCCGATACCGATATGAATACGATATAGCGTATTTTGTAATCAATAAAACTTTTTTTTTATAAATATCTTGCTGCATTTTGTATAAGTTCATACGCAAGTTTTGGAAAAACAAGAGACTGAAGCTATTCTGTTATACCTGTATGCAAAAATTCCACTCCGCCCAAAACATTTTATAGTTCAGCAACACTGATCAATCAAATAAACTTAAACCTACACCATCCTCCCTATTCTGGCATTTTAAAGAGTACTTACCTACCTAACTAGCAGGGTCCCAGTGAAAATATTAGGGAACCACCCCCCGCCCTTAATGGATGTAATCAACTTTCATTTAATGCAAGTGTAAAACAAATGCACAGAAATCAATTATTTTTCTACAATAATTTAATAGATTCCACATCTTTCTTCAACAGAATTGCAGACTTCCTTTCCTTCCCAAAGGAAAAAGTACTATAGCTTAGGGCTGCACGATTTTGCATAAAATGAGAATCACGATTTCTTTGGCTTAGAATTGAGATCACGATTCTCTTTTCCAGTATAAGTATTTAATTAACTTCATTTAACTTTAATTAACTTTATTTCACTCACTATGTAACTGTATTACAATCATTCACTGCAAGGTTTTAAAGGTACCGTATTTTCACGACCATAAGGCGCACTTAAAAGTCTTAGATTTTCTTCAAAAAGTGCGGCGCGCCCTATAGCGCAGTGCGCCCTGTGTGTTGTAAGGAGGACGTAGTAGAGAACACCATGAGAACGTTAAAGGGTGAAGTGTGGGCGTTGATCGTATATACCGGGACAATCGCACATACCTGTATAAAAGAACAGGTATGTGCATTATGCAGGACATCGTTGTTTTAACAACCCTGAAAATGGCAAAGAGACACGCTTACGAAGCACAGTTTAAACTGAAGGCCATCAGCTACGCGGAGGAACATGGAAATCGAGCAGCGGCGAGAGAATTTAAGATTAATGAATCGATGGTTTGCAAGTGGAGGAAGCTGGAAAACAAGCTCCGGCAGGTCAAGAAAACGCAGCTGAGTTTCCGCGGACATAAGGCGAGGTGACTCGAGTTGGAGGAAAGACTCGAGCGGTGGATCATCGAGCAAAGAGCGAGCGGGAGAAGCAGTTTCGACGGTCACCATTCGGCTAAAAGCAGTTTCACTTTCACTTTTTATGAAACGGTGCCATTTTTCCATCCGGACCAGGACTACGATAGCGCAGCAACTTCCAGCGGATTATAAGGAAAAGCTGGCCGTCTTCCGCTCCTACTGCAGCAAACACATCGGTGACAAAAACATCCAGCCCAGCCACATCACTAACATGGACGAGGTCCCGCTCACTTTTGACATCCCGGTGAGTCACACTGTGGAGAAGAAGGGGACCAGCACGGTAGCGATACGCACAACGGGGTATGAAAAGTCTTCTTTTACTGTTGTGCTTGGCTGCCATGCTAATGGACAGAAACTGCCGCCTATGGTGATTTTTAAGCGAAAGACTTTGCCTAAAGAGAAGTTTCCAGCAGGAATCATCATTAAGGCAAATGAAAAGGGCTGGATGGATGAGGAAATGATGAAAGAGTGGCTGAGGGAGGTGTATGTAAGGAGACCAGGTGGTTTTTTCCACGCATCACCATCGCTGTTGATCTGTGACTCTATGCGTGCCCATCTCACAGCCGATGTGAAAAAACTAGTGAAACAAATGCACTGTGAGCTTGCTGTCATTCCGGGAGGCCTGACAAAGGAACTCCAACCGCTGGACATCGGTGTGAACCGCCCGTTCAAAGTAAGGCTGCGAGCGGCCTGGGAGCGATGGATGACCGGTGGAGACCACAGTTTCACCAAGAGTGGAAGGCAGCGCCGGGCGAGTTACGCCACAATTTGCCAATGGATTGTAGATGCTTGGGCTAACATGTCTGCTGGCACTGTTGTTCGAGCTTTCGCAAAAGCCGGCATCGTTTCCGAGGAGCCGCACGGCACGGAAAGTGACTCTGACAGTGAAGAAAGTGAACCTGGCATGTTTGATGGAGATTTAGCGCAGCTGTTCAATTCAGACACAGAGGATGAGGACTTCGATGGGTTTGATTGATGATAAAAATGTGAGTACCAAACTCAGTTTTGCTCCTGCTTTATTTTTAAATATGCACACTTGTATGCTTGTGTGTTGTTGATGATGACGATTACCGGCAATAGAAATGTGAGTAAGGTACCGAACTCAGGTTTGCTCCCGCTTTATTTTTAAATACGCATATGGTACTTGTATGCGCCCTATGATCCAGTGCGCACACATAACTGAGACTGCGCCTTTTAGCACAGTGCGCCTTATGGTCGTGAAAATACGGTACAATAAATAAACCAGAAAAATATATTTTTGTTTTAGCAGCCACCTTTATTGTTCAGAGGAAACAGTATGGTACAATATAAAAACTGGAATCACCATGTATGACACCTGTAAATCAAATGCTTTACAACAGAAAAGCTCTTTGGCATGAATTACATGAGGTCCGTCTCTTTTACACAGAACTTGAATATCATTGAAATGCTCATTGAGACACGCTGTTTGCAGTGCAAAACAATAACCTCTCATCCTTCACAACAACATGGTAGAACTTGGCATTTCACAATGGACTTTTATACAAACAACTAAATCTGCACAATAAATATTTCCATGGTGTTTTGCCCATCTAACATTTAACACCTTGGTGTTGATTGGTAGCTGAAGAGTCTCTGCCATCTCACAGCCCCAGTCCAACCCATTTCAAGAAAGCATGTTACCTGATCCAGTGGTCAGTCTCTTGGGGTCAAATGTCTGCCAACTGAAAGCAATAGGACTTTGATGTTTTGTTGCCAATGTTTTAATTACATTTTTGAAACTTTTCAAGAAGCTGTATTTTGCTTCATTGCGTATGCACCAGCTATGCAAAAGTGGTCCTGTTTTAAGTATACATGTAAGATAATGCATCATGAAATGATGCTTGGTAGCAGCTTCTTGTGTGGAAATAAACCTTTGAATAACCTGTGGTGTTTGGCGATCAGGTGTTTCAAGAAAATAGTGATACCTTTTGATAACACTGCTGAAAATACAATATTCACTATTTGAAACAACAGCAGTAGCAAATACCAGTGCTGATCGTTTGGACAAACTAAGTCTCCAAAGATGAGTAGTGGATGCCGATGTAAACACCAGGACTGGATGGCATTTAACTCAAAGTCATTTGAGTCCTCTTCCAACTTCACTGTAGGTGGTTTGTTGTTTTGTTCCATTTAACCATAGTTAAAGCTCTTAATTTTCATGTCCACTTCCTTTGATGTTGTATACTGATCTATTGCATGTAACATAATCAGTTTCATTTCATATTGTGCAACTCCCTCCAAGATATTGTGCATAATATCAACAGAGAAATTTTCACATGTATTGAAGTACTGCATTGAGTTTAGAATCCAAGACTGTTTAACACCCATCACATAAGGCAGTCTGGGATTTGCCTCCAGTTTTTGGCAATGATCAGTATGAAGGGCTTGAGTTCGCATGATTATCTTGGGTCAAGGCTGGACTGGGAGAAAAAATCGGCCCACCAGGATAAAGATTTGAAAATGTGACGTCATTCAGGGGTAAAACCGCAAAGGATTCTGGGAACTTGTGGCAAAAGGTACTAGCACACGCAGGCTTTCAATTGAACTCAGTTACACAGCGATAAAAAGAAACACAAAAAATGGCAAGAAGCTGTTGTATTATTAACTGCAACAGCCGGTCGCATGACAGCCACAGGAAGCCGACGGGTAAAGAGATCGTTTTTTTTTCAATTGGATTACTTCGTTGAAGAGAAATTTTTTAAGCCATGTTTCCGAAGTAAGAGCCGACGGATGGTCTGGATATACCAAATATAACGTCCCAGAACACTCCAGCTCACATGTTAGTCTGCTCCAAGCATTCCACAAAGGTCAGAGTTTTGTAGTAGTTAATGCGTCATTTTTCTTAACATAATTGGTGATACAGGTTACAAGCAAGTCTGGCGCTGAACAGAAATTGTCGCGCTATGCTCCTTTGTTTATTGTGCATAAATAGTGAATTGTCCTGACAAAATATTGCGTTTTGCTTCTGTTATTACCATGGTACATTGACAAAAAAATATACTTTTATTCACAGGATAAAACAGTTGTTTTGTATCACTAATTGTCCAGTGCGATTACAACATACAATATTATTGTCACTGCTACATTTCTGTAATGCTACCAGAAATTATTTCCACTACTAATTAATTACCGTTGAGCTCAAAGGTCCTATTAATAAACGGTTAACAAATGTGTATTTATGACGACGATTTGTGAGACTGGTAAACTTACCTTTGTTCGTACGATGGTCTTTCGTTCTACACGGTGCATTTCAAGGTCCTGTACCCATCCGTCGGTAAACTGTACCTGGGCTTGTTGCAGTGACCTGAAGTTACTAAACTTCATGAGTGTATGTACTCACTCCAAGAACCGTATAATTATAAATCTGAGCGTGGTGAAAGTTGGGCAGCACGCTAACGTCTTTTGTCCACTCTGTGTGCTCGTAAGAGTCTGACCCTTTCACTCCTTTGATTTTTTCCTCGTATCTTTTCTTTGTCTTTTCGTCGAGTCTGTCTTTGTACGGACTAGTGATGGGATTTCCGGCTCTTTTTAGAGATCCGGCTCTTTCGGTTCGGCTCACTAAAAAGAGCCGGCTCTTTCGGCTCCGAACCGGCTCTTCAGGTTGTTTTGTTGCTTTAATTAATTTATTATTAACAATATTATAAAATTATGCACAAAAGGAATTACTCACTTAAAAAAAGTGGTTTTATCTATATATGTTTATATATAAATATATGCGGTGGTCCCTAGAGACAAAACACGTACAAACTCCAAGACACATTTCTAGCATGAACTGAACTTCCAAAGCAGAGCTACTAGATCACTTGAATGACACAATTGAAAGCATGTGTATTCTTTGTGTATTTATACACAAGCACTCATATATATTCAAATAATTTAAAAAAAAATATTCATTTACCTGTTACTACCACACAGCAAATCCAGTCATTGGTACTTGCTGGCTTTGTGTAGTCACTCGGTAACAAAAGTTCAACACTGCCCCTAGCATCCTGGAGCACTTCTGTTGTCTTTTGTACGTGTTTTGAGTTTTTACGTGTTTTTGGAGTTTGTATGTGTTTTTACGTGTTTTGGAGTTTGTACGTGTTTTTGAGTTTGTACAGGCTTCAGAGTTCGTACGTGATTTGAAGTTTGTATGTGCTTTGTCTCTTGGGGCCACCATAAATATACTTTTATTTATTCACTCCACATAAAATGTAATAAATAAATCATAATACAAAAATCAACTATTCACATTTCAACTTTTAACTATTTAAATTTTCAGCTTTTTCCTTTTACAAATTTAAAGTGAAACAACACAAAACACTGCAAACCATAACACATATGAAAACAAAAAGAAACATGCACATTCTCTGTCATATGGACCTGCATGAATAAACTTTCTGAATCCTTTATCATCTGCAACCGAAAATAGTTGTGGATGATTACTATACCTTTCTAAAGTGATGTTGTTGTCCCTGGCTCTCTTTCCCCCTCTGGATCTGTTCCTGTGCTACTGAGTGTAATTACCGCCCCTCCCCCCTCTGCCCAGCGTAAAGCACAAGGCTCGCTTGCTGAGTGAAGCAGAAAAAAAGTGCGAGAGAGAGAGGGTGAGAGAAAAAAAAAAAACCACGTGACGGCTCGCGATAAGGAGCCGGCTCGTGTCGTTCACGTCAAAGACCCGGCTCTAAGAGCCATTTCGTTCGCGAACGACCCATCACTAGTACGGACCGGCATTGTTCTCCTTTTGTTTTGTACGTTCCTTTTTTGTGCAGCAAAGAAAAAACAAGAAGGTATTGGAACCGGAGAATGAACGTTTTGCGGTGCTGCAAATGCTTGCATTTGATGCGCTACTTCGATTGTTTTGCCACGAGTTCCCGGCATGCAATGCGCGAAAATCACGTGATTGCTAAACAAGGGGTAGGGTGCATCCGGCCTCCTCGGCTGTAATTGGTCCAGCCCAGAGTCGATCATGACCAATTGGCCAATCCAACACCTTTCATTATATATACCCTTCCTAAAAAAAAAAAAAAAGAAAAAAAAATCGCCCATAAAAACAAAAAGTCGCCAGCGGCCCACCGGGCAAATGCCCGGTATGCCCGATGGCCAGTCCAGCTGTGTCTTGGGTGAATCCTCTGTAAACACTTTCTGAAAGTCCTCTTTCTCAGCAAGACAAAAGTGGCAACAATATCTAGCACTAAATGACTCTAGAAAACCAAACAGACAGTGAAGACCAAGGTTGTCAGTAGTAACTTGGACAATAGTTCCATGTACTGGGTCATTATGCAGGGCAATCGTAATTCCATCCCCTCCAGGATTTTCATATCCTTCACAATTGGATCAAGTATCTTAGATCCAACGAGCTGGCCCCAGTGCAACGAGCTGGCCCCAGTGTTTTCTGGCATTTTCAACTCCTCACTGCAGACATGTCATGTGCCTGCCTGCTTCAAGTCCTCTACCATAATCCCTGTCCCCAAGAAACCTAGGATCACTGGACTAAATGACTACAGACCCGTGGCTCTGACATCTGTGGTCATGAAGTCATTTGAGCGCCTGGTTCTCTCCTATCTCAAGACCCTCACGGCCCCCCTCCTGGATCCCCTGCAGTTTGCATACAGAGCCAACAGGTCTGTAGATGACGCAATCAACATGGCCCTACACTTCATCCTGCAGCATCTGGACTCCCCAGGAACCTACGCCAGGATCCTGTTTGTGGACTTCAGCTCTGCCTTCAACACCGTCCTTCCAGACCATCTCCAAGGCAAGCTTTCCCAGATGAATGTGCCTGATCCCATCTGCCGGTGGATCACTGACTTCCTGACGGACAGGAAGCAGCATGTGAGGCTGGGAAAGAATGTCTCGGACTCTCGGACCATCAGCACCGGCTCCCCTCAGGGCTGTGTTCTTTCTCCTCTGCTCTTCTCCCTGTATACCAACTGCTGCACCTCCACCCACCAGTCTGTCAAGCTAATCAAGTTTGCAGATGACACCACCGTTATTGGACTCATCTCGGACGGGGATGAGTCTGCCTACAGGAGGGAGGTTGAACGTCTGGTGTCCTGGTGCAGCCACAACAACCTGGTGCTGAATGCCCAGAAGACAGTGGAGATTATTGTGGACTTCAGGAAGCACACAGCTCCACTCCCCCCCATCATCCTGTCTGACACCCCCATCACCTCTGTGGACTCATTCCGCTTCCTGGGTACCACCATCACCCAGGACCTGAAGTGGGAGCCCACCATCACTTCCGTCATTAAGAAAGCCCAGCAGAGAATGTACTTCCTGAGACAGCTGAAGAAATTCAACCTGCCAACACGGACGATGATGCAATTCTACACTGCAATCATCGAGTCCATCCTCACCTCCTCCATCACCGTGTGGTACGCTGGAGCCACTATCAGAGACAAACAGAGACTGCAGCGTGTTGTGCGCTCTGCTGAGAAGGTGATTGGCTGCAGACTCCCATCTCTGCAGGACCTGTACACCTCCAGGACACTGCGGCGTGCAGCTCGGATCTCAGCTGACCCTTCGCACCCTGGACACAGACTGTTTGACCTGCTCCCCTCAGGCAGGAAGCTCCGGTCCATTCGCACCAGAACCTCTCGCCATAAGAACAGTTTCTTCCCCTCTGCTGTTGGACACATGAACAATAACCGTATGACTGTTCCCACCACTAACACATGACCCTACGCTGTGTTCACTGCATCATTCCATGTTTGGCACTGATCACCACCTGCACTCATGTATATGTCATGTATATATCTATCTACTTAGCACTTTTAATTCTTATTTTTATATTTTTATGACAGTATGTTTGCACTGAAGCACCACAGCAATTTCCTAACGTTGTAAACCTGCTCAACATTTGGCAATAAAACCCTTTCTGATTCTGATTCTGAGAAGCCATATGTTTGGGATGTTGAACTTCTTGGCAACTGTGAACATAATAAAATTGCATTATATATTTGAAATAAACACCAGAACAAGGCAAAGAAAGTGAAATTAAATAAATTGAGCAAAATAAACCTAAACGGTTGGTATAGCAGACTGCGTGTTTCACACTATGAAATACACAGGAACTGTTGACGTTTTTTACTCAACGCATGATCTGTAGGTCAGCTGGCCCTCAAAATTCATGTACTTCTGTTGTTCTCTGCACTTCACCTGCACAGCTTGCATCCTTCATGATATGAAAGGGATATTTTTAAATAATTAGATTTACTACAAATACTTACAAAATTGAACAAAACACAGGCACACACAAAACACATAGGGCTTAAGAAACATCTAAAACTGCACACTTGTGCAGGCTGCAACCATGTATGCTTTTCAATTCGAGTAAAACACACGTGCTTGCTAAACTAACAGCAGTACACATACAAGATTCACTCCATTAAACACACATGCTCCTAACCAAAGATCATGCGAAAACAGTCGTGTATGTGACTCAATTCAGAGTAAACCACACGTGCTTTCAAACTGAACTGGTGAAACATCCACAAACGTCAATCCTCGATAAAACACACATATTACTAACAGAACATCAGGTAAAAAAAAGTCCATTTTCATGACTCAGTTTGGAGTAAAACACATGTGCTCACCGACCTTTTTTGGATAAAACATTGGTGCACTGGATTTGCTAAAAACACACTACTCTGGTCAATTATACTACCCAAAGCAGCTATTGAGCAATGCTAAACTTAGTTTAGTGATATATACCTTAATGCTGTCTGTGAGTAGTCTAATGACATTACTTTAGCAGAAGCTAATGTAAGCATCAACCTTGCCAATTATGCAACTTTTCAATTGTTTTTTTTAAAGAAGCTGTATTTTGCTTCATTGTGTATGCACCAGCTATGCAAAAGTGGTCCTGTTTTAAGTATACATGTAGGATAATGCATCATGAAATGATGCTTGGTAGCAGCTTCTTGTGTGGAAATAAACCTTTGAATAACCTGTGGTGTTTGGCGATCAGGTGTTTCAAGAAAATAGTGATACCTTTTGATAACACTGCTGAAAATACAATATTCACTATTTGAAACAACAGCAGTAGCAAATACCAAGCTGTAATGTTACTTACAGACCTTTCAGATAAACAGAAATTCCCCATTTTATTCTAAATTCTAAATCTGTAACCTAAAATGGAAACATAGTAATACGGGCAAAAACACAATATGTCCTGGCTCTTATAATGCCGATTTTTGTTGTTGTTAGAGTCACTGAGATCTGCAGTGAGACAGCTGTAACCTGAGAGCCCATGGCATGGGCCCTAGATAGCAACTCTTGCAATGAAGTCAACACAAAATATACATTCTCCTGCTAACTATTACCATTTCTAGTACCCCCAAAACCCGATGACGGTGCTAAATATTTAGTGCACTGAACACAGAAGAATAATAAAGACACAGAATAGGACATACCATTTAAGAATTGAGTAGGTATGATAAACAGAAGTCTAAATAACAGAAATAGAAGTTCTAATCTAAAGTAATGTGCATCACTGAAGAAGGCAAAATGGCTTGATAAAAAAGATTCAGATGGCCAAGCGGGGGAGGCAGCTAATGTTTAATGGGTTGGGAGCCCAGAAATTTGAGCAGGAATTGATTATTTAGGATGCCTAAAAAAAACTTACACAAGGTTCACAAATTGATTATCCTGCCCATGTCATGCAATTCCACACACAGTATGATGAGGCCTTTATTCAAATGTGTGATAATATTGGACCCTGCCAACCAGTACTGTCATCATATCCAAAGAATGAAGAGGGATGATAATTTTAAAAGAAATGGTATTAGAATAATCCATGGCTAGAGTATTCTCCAAGTGCTGATGATATGTTTTGTTTCAGCTGCCATCTTTTCTTAAATTACAAAAAGTACACAAGTCACAAAACCCGGGAAACGGGTTAAATCGGTGGAGAAGGGCTTTAGAAAAGATTAAAGAGCATAGTGCCTCAGATTCTCACATGTGTGGTATGGTAAGGTGGAACTCATTAAAAAACAACAACCTTGAAGGCAGCTTTTAAAGTAGCTGACCAAGTGTCACAAGCTGCAAAAGACAAAGAGAGAGAGAGAAACAGAGAAATGTTGTCTTGTTTCATAGCCATCACTCTCTACCTTGCAAGACAGGGTACGCCTTTCAGGGGACATGATGAGCCAAAAATCGAGTTGAATTGTTCAGTAAGTATGACAGTGTGATTAAATTTCATGCCATAAAAGAGAGACAGGGACCTGGAAAAAGACCTCTCACTCCTCTCAAACAGAAGCCAAAACAGCATAATCAAAGCTTTGGCCACATCAGTAAGATGTGGCCAAAGCCACGCATACTTATAGTTATAGAATATTCACAGCATACTTCATACCGTGTACATTATAACATACCATAATAGACCCATTTCTGTAATATACTTTCATATCTATACTATTGCTAATATATATTGTAATATATCTATATCACTAAAGCACTTCTGGATGGATGCAAACTGCATTTCGTTGCCCTGTACCTGTGCATGTGCAATGAGAATAAAGTTGAATTCTATTCTATTCTATGTGTCATCCAAGAGTGTGAAATCTTTTCTATGTTGATGGATGAAACCACAGATGTATCGCAGACCGAGCAGGTTTCCTTTGTTGTCAGACGTGCACAACATGGAAAGTAGTAACCGCTTCCTTTAGGTAATTTGGAGTCAACAACTGGAAATTGCAAGAACTGCAAACATGAGCTGGTGCTTTACTTAAGTTAAGAATACAAAAAAAAAAAAAAATCCAAAGGCCTTATATGTCCACTGTCAGGCAAATTGCCTTAATCTGGTTTTGGTAGAGAGTCAAACGTGTTTTGTCAGCTTTTTCAACGTAATTGAAAAGCTTTTCACTTTTGTGGCCAACTCATCTAAACAACACTGTATTTAAAATGCAGGAGAAGTTGTACCATGAGCAGCACCCACTGGAGCTGTTAGATACTAGGTGGACTGCAGAGAAACTTTCCTCAACACAATGAGGAAGATCCTCCCAGTTGTCATGCAGTTTCTGAGGGAAATACTACAGCAAGATCCCCCCAGACTCTTCAGCAGGTGATGCAATGATCCTTCTCAAAAGCATCAATTTTGAATTCATCCTGTGTCTGGAGATCACCTGTCCCAACTTCCAAATGAATGCTACTGCATCTGATATATTGCAGAAGAAAGACATTGACCTGGCTGCAGTAAACAAGATTGTTGACGGAGTTCTGAAGAGGCTGACCCACACCAAAGTTCACAGGAGTTATTGGCCAGTTATGTAAATAAACAAAGATATTTTAACTTTGAACTGGATTCTCCTGTACAGGGATTTGAGGTTTAAAATAACTACAACTGTATCTACAATCATTCCAGAGCATTATTTCTGATGGCCAGGGGTGTTGGGTTTTTCTAAGAGAGAAAACAAAATGTTGAGTCTAGTTTTTGTTCATCTATGTCTCCTGATTTATGAGTCTTTTCCTGTCCTCTATGTAGTCCATTTTGTCCTCAGCGTTTTACTTTCAGTATGCCTGTGCGTTAGTCTCTCCCCGTGTTCCATGTTCTAATTGTCAACCTGGTCTTGTCATGTCTGTATCTCTCCATGTTTCCTGTTGCCATGTTTTATTTTTTTCCCTGTGGCATTATGATCGTTTGTGGCAGCTGTGTCTCCCCAGGTGTTTCCACTTCCCTTGTTACCCTCCTGTGTATTTAAGTCCTCTGTCTCCTCTGTTCAGTGTTGGGTTGTCTGTTTGTCTTGCTTCATGTTTCTCCAGGTTTTCTGCTCCAGTCCAGATTCATGTTTCTTGTCACAGTTTTCATAGTTAACCTTAGTTTATCCCAGGATAGGTTTTAGTTTAAATTTTCCCTCGTTTTCTGTTCATGGTATTCAGCCAAAATAAAGGCTCGCTTTTTGTTATAGTGTGTTTTCTTCCATGTCTGCACTTTTGGTCCGCTTTTTAAACACACGACAATCCCTGCTGTCACAATCTGTATCAGAATACACAATTCAAGTCATTTATTATTCAGGAACTTCTACAGAATAACCTAACAGATCTTTTGTCTCTGAAGGGACGGAAAAAAATGAAACCAAACAAATACACTGGATTTCTGCATACCCTAAGGCTACATTCAAACGTACACGGGTATTTCTGAAAACTGAGATTTTTGGTTTTTTGTTAAAAAAAAAAAAAAAAAATCCCATCCACACGAGCAGTTTAAAAAAAATAAAATAAAAACTGTCCACATGAAATTGAAGTCAAACGCTGTCAAAAACATGCTAACTGTGTAGATATGTCACAAATCACAAGTCTAGAAGAGTGGGAGGGAAAGAGTAAACAAGGTTTTGTTTTTGTGTCACACAAAACCTAAAGTACTTCTGAAAAGTTTTTGTGTTTTTCTGCAAAGGCAGGTAATTTTGTGTTACTTTTCAAGTGCCTTTTTTTTTTCAAGTAAAGAGGGGGGTGCTTTACGGACCTTCAGGTCCTGGAAGGGTAACACAGTTAGAAGATGGAGGACAGCGGTGGCGCTTCTGCGGCGCAGGTAAGCTTTAATTTATGGTTTACTGGAACAAGCTAATTGTCCAGACATAGGTCGTGTCCAAATTCATGAGCTGCATCCTCCTGAGGACCCGGCCTTCGCGGTCTACGTGGGCCGGGTCCTCAGAAGATCGGGTAGGCCGGAAGTAAACGGCCGTGAAATTGGACGGTCTAGCCTTCTGATTAGCGTCACCGCTGTCTCGGTGGAGTTTAATAAACTCAGCCGTCTGCTCCTTGCTGTCTAAAATATAACAGGACACTGGAGTAAACTCTCGGCCATCTCACACTTCTGTTTAATCAGTTTTCTGTTTGACGTTTAGTCAGCTGTGTAAAAACCAAGGAGGAACCCACCCGGGGGATTAATAAAGTTTGATTTTATCTAATCTAATAACTTTAATCTCAGCCAAACCGATTTACTCACGAACAAACAAAACACTGAAAAAAGCCCAACAATAACATTTTTAGGTTGTCTAAGTGACTTATATATTACGTTTGTCACGGCTGGGCGGGTTACACACAGTAATTCGGCGTGCCCGTGTGGCGTGCTGGCTAGACCCAAGCGCGGCGAAGGCTAGCGGTGGGTTTGGAGCAGGCACGCAGTTATTCTAGTAACGATCAGTGCACGAAGCGTGGCTTCGGAACGGTCGTTACCGACAGAGAGCGAGCGGAGCCGGGAAGAGAAAAAGGATTGAAGGGATAATCACTCACGGTTGCTGAATCAGGCGGAGACTGACGTCGGCAGAGTTTCGGAACTCCTGACACGAAGAGAATGATGTCTGAGCGGCGAACAGGTGGGTGGCGTCTCTCTTTTAACCCCGGCCCCGTGATCAGCTGATCACAGCTGATCACCGGCTGACAACGTTTAACCCGAGCAGCGAAAGTCCGCGGTGATCTGAAAATGATGTGCCGGGAGTTGTGCCATTCTCGGCCGCATCAGTAACCCTCGAGCTCCCGGCTAGCTATCGAGCTGGTGGGTAGCAGACGTCTCCGAAAACGTCGAAGCACTTTAGCAAAGATGCGATATCTTGATAAACCGAGCAGATATTTGATGTTTACACAGCTACGTTCTCGCCTGAAAATATGTTAAAAGTTTATTTTGTGACCCAGAAAGATTAATAAGAGTAATTTTAAAACTTAGTAGCGGCCGCCATTAGCCGGAAACTGGAGCTTGGCTGGGCCGCACTATGAATTCTGGGATATGGTGGGCCACGAAGGACACACCCGACCCATCCTTCAAATTCGGAAAAAGGAGCACGCATTTGTCGGCTGCATTCGGAGGGGTCTACGAATTTGGACAGCCTTCGGCGCGTCGCTGTGACGTAATCGGTCTACAAATGCGGCCTCAGGAGAATGCAGCCCATGAATTTGGACACAATATATTTTTGAATATCATGTTCGGTTACTAGACTGTAACTTTTTCACGGTGCCAAAAGCTAGCTTAAAAAGGGCTCTCAACATTAGCCCTAGTGTTGCATGTGTTCAAATAGATGAGATGGCGTTTTGGTAATAATTGTGTAGATGCCTAAATAGGCATTTATGGAGCTCATCTTCAGCTGCATCAAAGGAGCCGGGGGATGCAAAAGATCCTCTGCTTTGGAAAAAAGCTCTTCGGACACACACTGGGCAGAGGACTTGAAAAATTGTGTGGAGGCACTAATATAAATGCTATAGGGGGGAGCTGTCCCTCTTAGCTCGTGCCCTTTTATTATATAGGAAAAGCCTTACTGCACTTTTGATACAAAAGCCTCATACAACGTCACCTTAACAACAATCTTCCCATCAGAGAGGGCTGCCACCTTGTTACGCTTTGTAGTGACAGCTTTTGCCACTCCCTCATTTATGTCCCATTTAGTCACCCTTGCCTGTTCACTAACTTTAAGCACACAGACATGTAACGCTGGTGGCCGGAAATAAGGGGTCTCCGGACGAGTATTGATGAGTTGCATCAAGGCCATTCTGAAAGAAAAAAACAATATATTTACACACAAATTTATACATATCTGCTAGATACACTTCTGATATTACAATAAAACATTTTGCATTCATGCAGTCTCTGTATTTTCCCCAGACAAACCTCTTCACCTCTTACACCAGGTGTGGGCTACTGCTAGGGATGGGTATCGAAAACCGGTTCTTGTTGAGAACCGGTTCCCACTGTTTCAATTCCTTGGAATCGTTTGCCATTTTTGCAAACGATTCCCTTATCGATTCCAGTCGCCCCGAATGACGTCACCACGTTGCGGAGCGTCATTTACCTGGCAGGAAACATGGCGCCTAAGCGGCTCAAACGCTCAAAAGTTTGATTATACTTTATGAGAACCGATGACAACAGGGCAACTTGCAAAGTAGATATTTCATTTAAGGGAGGAAACACTACGAATATGCAAAAGCATTTGCTCACAAAACACGCGATGACACGCGTTTTTAATTCCGCTCCGGACTCGTGACTCTCAACCCAGCAGCAGCGCTAACGTTTGCACGTCCTCTCCCGTTAATACGGCAGGTAAATAATCAACTAACAGTGCATATTATGTTAGCGCAATCTGCCTTATTACAAGACCTGCCATTACTGTACATGTAGGTGACCATGATGAGAGAGACAGACAGAGTCTGGCTGGCGCTCGCTGGCAGTTCTCGCTGCAGTCTACCGGTAGCGTCTCCTTTCAGGCCAGGATAGACTAATGTCACCGAGCAGTGTCTAAGTTTGTGGTCAAAGGCTTGCACCCATTTGCCACAGCAGATGCCCCCGATTTTTGGTAAGTGAATGTGTTTAATTGTAGGCAGGGACATTACTGGATATTCTTGTGTAATTGCCACAGAACAATTTATGTTATACTTTGTTATTGCTACAGAAGAATGTTGCAGCTTTAAGGCAGGGATGACTCCTGGAGTTGCTTTCTCACTGCATATGCTTTATTTCACAATCAGATCGATTCGATAACAAAAACATACAGCAGCTCCTCTCCTACTCCTAGCCCTTCGCTGCGGTGGAAAAAAGAACGACTTCAATCCCCTTCAAGGAACATACGTACAAAATAGTTTTCCTGATACACCAATGGGGTGTTCAATGCCATCTTGTAAATATGAGTACTCTGGCAGAGTAACAGTTCAAATGAAAAATACACCAGAACAAACAAGCAAACAAAAAAAGAAGTGTGGGGTACCTTTGAACCAATGAACAAAGTATAACAATTTATACTTTTTAACATAACCCGACCCCGTCAATATGTGATATGTCTCACAAGAATATTTATTTTATTATTTTACATTTACAATTTTTTTTTCCTGGGGACCCTGTGACACCCCATTGAAGAGCCGTAGGCTGGATCTCTCAAGATCTCACTGTTGGGTTTGTAAGGCCATGTTACTCCTAAATTTCTATCTTGTTCAAAGAGAAGATATAAAACAAAGCTCTGAGCTAATCGACCTTAGTGTTCTCCTTTTTAAAAAAAAAAAAAAAGAATCGATAAGAGAATCGATAAAGAATCGAATCGTTAAACAGAATCGAAAATGGAATCGGAATCGTTAAAATCTTATCAATACCCATCCCTAGCTACTGCAGGCCTCTAAGGCCAGTGTCCTGCAGCTTTCAGATATGACCCTGGGCCAACACACCTGAATCAAATGATTAGTTTATTACCAGGCTTCTGGAGAACTTCATGACATGTTGATAATGCAATTGTACTCAGCTGTGATGGATGAAGGACGCATCTAAAACACCAGCCCATAAGGCCTGGAATGCCCATCCCTGCCTTACACCCCAAATGTGTTTCTGAAGTTCCTGAAGTTCAAAAACTACAGCCCACAAATCATTACAGTACTTCTGTCAAATTACCATCATCATAAAATATTCTCAAAATAAACTTCACACTTATCACCGTTCTTTAAATACATACAAATAGTAAGTGAAAATACTGGAAAAGTAAAATCACAAGCTGAAAAAATTGCTGAACATGCTGAGGGTCCCTCAAATATACTTGTTAAATAAAAAAAATCGGCAAAAAAATATAAGCCACACAATCACAAATATGGACACATAAGGAAACACACACACACACACACACACACACACACACACACACACACACACACACACACACACACACGATCCAATTCAGTCAACCAGTCTAAATATATTGAATTTAAATCTTACAATAAGATCATCCCATAAAAAGGCTCTCTCTCTCTCTCTGTCACAGACACACACACACACACACACACGAACACAAGATCCAATTCAGTCAACCAGTCTAAATACAGTGGGGCAAAAAAGTATTTAGTCAGCCACCGATTGTGCAAGTTCCCCCACTTAAAATGATGACAGAGGTCAGTAATTTGCACCAGAGGTACACTTCAACTGTGAGAGACAGAATGTGAAAAAAGAATCCATGAATTCACATGGTAGGATTTGTAAAGAATTTATTCCTAAATCAGGGTGGAAAATAAGTATTTGGTCACCTCAAACAAGGAAAATCTCTGGCTCTCACAGACCTGTAACGTCTTCTGTAAGAAGCTTTTCTGTCCCCCACTCGTTACCTGTATGAATGGCACCTGTTTGAACTCATCATCTGTATAAAAGACACCTGTCCACAGCCTCAAACAGTCAGACTCCAAACTCCGCCATGGCCAAGACCAAAGAGCTTTCGAAGGACACCAGGAAAAGTATTGTAGACCTGCACCAGACTGGGAAGAGTGAATCTACAATAGGCAAGCAGCTTGGTGTGAAAAAACCAACTGTGGGAGCAATCATCAGAAAATGGAAGACATACAAGACCACTGATAATCTCCCTCGATCTGGGGCTCCACGCAAGATCTCATCCCGTGGGGTCAAAATGATCATGAGAACGGTGAGCAAAGATCCCAGAACCACACGGGGGGACCTGGTGAATGACCTGCAGAGAGCTGGGACCAAAGTAACAAAGGTCACCATCAGTAACACACTACAACGGCAGGGAATCAAATCCCGCAGTGCCAGACGTGTTCCGCTGCTGAAGCCAGTGCATGTCCAGGCCCGTCTGAAGTTTGCCAGAGAGCACATGGATGATACAGCAGAGGATTGGGAGAATGTCATGTGGTCAGATGAAACCAAAGTAGAACTTTTTGGTATAAACTCAACTCGTCGTGTTTGTAGGACGAAGAATACTGAGTTGCATCCCAAGAACACCATACCTACTGTGAAGCATGGGGGTGGAAACATCATGCTATGGGGCTGTTTTTCTGCCAAGGGGACAGGACGACTGATCCGTGTTAAGGACAGAATGCATGGGGCCATGTATCGTGAGATTTTGAGCCAAAACCTCCTTCCATCAGTGAGAACTTTGAAGATGAAACGAGGCTGGGTCTTCCAACATGACAATGATCCAAAACACACCGCCCGGGCAACAAAGGAGTGGCTCCATAAGAAGCATTTGAAAGTCCTGGAGTGGCCTAGCCAGTCTCCAGACCTCAACCCCATAGAAAATCTGTGGCGGGAGTTGAAAGTCCGTGTTGCTCGGCGACAGCCCCAAAACATCACTGCTCTCGAGAAGATCTGCATGGAGGAATGGGCCAAAATACCAGCTACTGTGTGTGCAAACCTGGTAAAGACCTATAGTAAACGTTTGACCTCTGTTATTGCCAACAAAAGGTTATGTTACAAAGTATTGAGTTGTATTTTTGTTATTGACCAAATACTTATTTTCCACCCTGATTTACGAATAAATTCTTTACAAATCCTACCATGTGGATTCATGGATTTTTTTTTCACATTCTGTCTCTCACAGTTGAAGTGTACCTCTGGTGCAAATTACTGACCTCTGTCATCATTTTAGGTGGGGGAACTTGCACAATCGGTGGCTGACTAAATACTTTTTTGCCCCACTGTATATTGAATTTAAATCTTACAATAAGATCATCCCATAAAAAGGCTCGCTCTCTCTCTCTGTCTGTCTCACACACACACACACACACACACACACACACACACACACACACACACACACACACACACACACACACAGGAAGAGAAAAGCAACTTTAGTTCAGTCAAGCAGCCTGAGAGCTGCTGAATTTGAATCCACCAATCAGAGAGGCTGTGTACTTTTTCCCGCCAAAACAGGTGCATGCAGCACAGAGACAGAGAGACACAGGATTTTTGCAGTCTATTTCTCATAGTGAGGACTCCCCTCAAACAAATGACTATAATTTCCTAACCGTAGGGGCTAGAGCGGTCATTCTTACACCGTTTTGTTCAGAAGAGATGGGGGAATCTTCCAGTGTTGAAAATTTATCATTAAAATATGAATTATTAAAGATATTTGACTTCTAATGCACCATAACTGAGTAGAGCGAAGCAAAAACTGCCTTGACTTGCCCCCAAACAACGCTTTTTAACTCTAAATCTGTTTGGAGTATTGATATCATTCTTTCACCGTAAGAGACAGCAGGCTTTGGTGAACAGTCATGAAAATTTTCAGGTCTCTGTGGAAATCCAACAAAAAGTTATGACGAGAGAAAAAAGTGGTTCATTTCCAGAGTTTGAAATCTTAGCAAAGGATGAATTTCCTACCCTCAAAAAAGTAACTCATTTCAGAACAGTAATAGGTGAGAAAGAAATTCTTGAATTGTGAGCATCACGAGTGTCTGAAGATATACCGGGACAAGCCTCATGTCTTAACTTTGCTTCGTTAAGGAGATATGACGATTCGAATATGCCTCTCATTACAGAAATTCAGCGATGATTTTGAACAAGCTCTCCATTGACTTTCTATGCAGAGTTTTGAGACCTTGTGTTGGTCTGAGGAGATTTGCCAAAGTTCTATAAATCCCACAACAATGATAGTGACATTTTCTGAAAGCCAGCAAAAATACCTACGTTTTGATGTATAATTTGTGGAAGTTGAGTGGAAATTGAGCAAGTAGCAAACAGTTGTTCGGACATGAAGAGAAGACTGCAAAAGCTTCAGTGGCACACTGGTTGCCAAGAGCATAGCAACCCTAACAACGCATGTATTTTGTGAAAAATCACAATTTTGCAACTCAAAACTTTAAGAGGCATAAAAGTAAAACGGTAAAAGATTTGAAAAAGCTGATTTATACCTGAATAGCCCAATAATTTGAGAAGATTTTAAAGTTTGAATGGTTGTTCTAGGTGAAAATATGAGGAAGTAGTTAAGTTTCAAATACAAGAAAATTTTAGCAGAATTGCAGAAGTTTCCCATTCATTTCAATGAGACAAATTAAGCTTAATATTTGAAAAAGTATAATAGTGAAAAATACCAAAAGACATAGCACACATTAGCAGAAAATCGGCTGAAAATTGTGGAAGTAGTTAAGTGCCAAAAAGTGTACGGAAGTCCCAAGAGGAACTCAACTAAGAAGAACCAAATCAAACTCACCTCAACTGCAATGGGACTGAGATGAAGGAGCTGGAGGTGAGTGCAGTTCATATATAATGTGTGCCAGGTGTGTTCAATGAAAGCACAGACTGCAGAGGCAATCAGTGGTGAGAAAATAAATGAGGAAACAAGGTCAGTCTGGTGAGGTGAGGGAGAGTGAGGAAAAGGGTGAATACAACTAAGAGTAAACATTTCACTACACATTTTAAGGGTGCCAGTTAAACACATCCTTATGAAGCAGACAGAAGCAGTACCTCTAATTGGTGAAATTGAGCAAAACCAGGTTGTTCTGCCTCTTTTCAGCTGAAAGTTCAGTGTTTTTACCACTTATCAGCACTATTTCTAGCATACAGTTCTGCTTCTTCACCTCTTTTCACAACAATTCAGCTTCTTCGCCCCCCCCCCCCTGCATATTTTTTCTCTCATCATATCTCTTGTTGGGACAAAAACTGCTTTGGCTCAGTGAGATTAGCAGCTGCTGTGATTGCTGTGATATCTGTTGGTGCAGGTTTGAATACTACTACTGATTTTCCTTGCTGGGTTGAGGTGTGTTTTAGCTCAGTGAGATGAGATCCGTTCTCAGACTGGGAGGCCCGGGTTAAAATCCCGCTCATGGCAACATTTCTTTCAGTTAACAGTTAAACTTTTTTAACTCTTTTCAGCAGAAATTCTTCTCATTCACCTCTTTTCAGCGCAATGTTCTGCTTCTTTCCATCTTTTCTGCAGACATTCTGCTCATTCAACTCTTTTCAGCAAAATTTTCAGCCTTTTCACCTCTTATCAGCACAAATCTCAGCTGTTTTCGGGAAAAACTTTTTGGAGCAGAAATTCTGCTCATTCACCTCTTTTCTGCCAAATCTTCAAACATTTCACCTCTTATCAGCATAATTCTCAGCAGCTTCTGCTCTTTTCAGCAGAATTCTGCTCATTCACCTCTTTTCAGCAAAATTTTCAGTTTTTTTCTGCTGTTTTCAGGAAAAAATAATTTTCAGCAGAAATTCTGCGCATTGAACTCTCTTCAGCAGAATTTTCACCTCTTTTCTGCCCAAAATCTGCTTTTTCACCTCTTCTGAAACATTTTCAGCCTTTTCACCTCTTATCAGCACAATTCTCAGCAGCTTCTGCTTATTTCAGCAGAATTCTCAGTCTCTCCACCTCTTCTTTGTGAGAATGAGTTTGGCTCAGTGAGATGAGTAGCTGCCTTGAGACCAGAAGGGCCAGGTTCGAATCTTACTCACCGCAATGTTTTTTTTTTTTTTTTACACTTTTTCAGCAGACATCTTCAGCATTAAGGCATCCACACAGCATTTTCGCAGGAAATGCAAATTTTTCTAGTTCTTTATCTTTTCTTCATCTTCAAGTTGCTTCCTACGTTTTTCGGCGCTTAACTACTCCCTCAATTTTCAGCCGATTTTCTCAGTTCAAATCTTAAAAAATTCTGCTCTTTCTGCTAATTCCATCTATGACTTTTGGTGCTCATAACTTATATACTTTTTGAGATATTGATTTTTCTTTTCAATATTTTTTGCCCTTTTTTGCATATTATCAGTGGCCTCACTGATTTTCCTTGCTGGGTTGAGCTGTGTTTTAGCTCAGTGAGATGAGCATCCGTTCTCGGACTGAGAGGCCCGGGTTCAAATCCCGCTCATGGCAACATTTCTTTCAGTTAACACTTAAACTTTTTTAACTCTTTTCGACACAAATTTAAGCTTTTTCACCCCCTTTCAGAACATTTCAGTTTTTTCACCACTTTTCAGCACAAATACCAGCTTTTTCAGCAAAAACCTTTTCAGCAGAATTCTGCTCATTCAACTCTTTTCAGCAGAAATTCTGCTCATTCAACTCTTTTCAGCAGAATTTTCACCTCGTTTCTACAAAATTTGCAGCCTTTTCACCTCTTATCAGCACAATTCTCAGCCTCTTCTGCTCATTTCAGCACAATTGTCAGTCTCTCCACCTCTTCTTTGTGAGAAAGAGTTTGGCGCAGTGAGATGAGTACCTGCCTTGAGTACCAGAAGGGCCAGGTTCGAATCCTCCTCAGGGCAACATTTTTTTGTTTGTTTTTTTCAACTTTTTTCAGCAGACATCTTCAGCGTTAAGGCATCCACACAGCATTTTCGCAGGAAATGCAAATTTTTCTAGTTGGAACTGAAATGCTCTGACTTGACCTTAGCACTGGTCCCTGGTCACCCCCTGAGTTTGTGTTACAGTAATACTACAGTAATTACAGTATACAACAACTTTCAGCAGCTACTGAAAGTTAGGTGACCTAGCTTAACTTTCAGTAGCTGCTAACGCATTAAGGAGCAAACCGCGCTAATGTGTTACCCTGCGCTAACTTGCTAACGGAAAATCGGTTAACGTCATTTTAAGGAGATTACCACTGACAGCACAAATATGTGCGTGTATAAAGTATTTGATTTAAATTTTCTTCTACCTCTGTAACTATGGCCTAACGAGCTTCCTTAGTGTTCTTTTAAACTCTCACTTGTGACTATTAGTTATACTGTTAACTATTTTAATATTAGGTTAGTAAGGGAATAGGGATATATCCGGAAACCATATGGTATTGTTTAAATGAAGATGCAGATGTTCAATAACATATAAATATATTTTCAACAGGAGCAGTCTTTGGCTCCTGCAGTCTTTAAGTTGTATTCTTTTTACTACTTTCAAAATGCAAGGACAGAATATTATGCTTTACCCAAGACCACTTTGGGTGAATTTCCATACATGCGTCAATGTATGTGCTGAAATCAGTCGTAATTTTTGCTCTAAATGTCTGTGAAGTTTCTCAATCATCCCAGTCATTGTAGTCTAAAGAGTTTTCAAAGAAAACATCTGGACTTCTATAAGTTTCCTTGAAAATATGCCACCTCCCATCTGAGAAGCTTCTTCGTTTCTTTAGAGCAATTGGTGGAGAGTCCAAAACTTTATGCCCTATTGGAGTGTCCCCATGAGGGACGTTGATCCCCTAGTTTGCTCTAAATGACAAATCGTGAGCAGCACGTACCTACCATAAATGTGTAATGTAACATTATATTCCTTTACCAGGAAGCTGCGTGTGAAAGCATGACTGACCAGGCACATCAGAATGAAGTCCAATTGGAGGTGAGTTCCCAGATATATTTAACATTGTAATATGGACAATACAAAATTCCAAGCGGATCTTTGTTCAACTGTTTCATTATTTCCTAATTACCTGTGGCATTCTGTGCTAGATTTGGACTGTTCATCTTTGATAGGACTAAAATTAATACACTTTTTAATTGCAATATCCTCTTCAGCCTTCTTGTCCTGTTTGTAGTGATGTGCGATACCACTGATTTCCTTTCCGATCCGATACCAAGTAATATTCAGGGTGGTATCGACGATACTGATCCGATACCGATACTTTATACAAAAAAACGTATTTTATTTATTGTATCTCAAATTATAGCGTCATAATGATTACAGGACATCAGATTACTTGTTCTTATCACTTAATAATGCAGAGTTCATCATATAGAAATAAAAAAAAAAAACCTGAAGTTGTGTGCTATTTGAACACGTTGCCTGCCTGCAGCATTAAAGGACTCCATGAGAGACGTCTGTCTCGCCCTAGCATCACCTGTCCCTCTCCTCCTCTTCAGTTCCTCTCAACAGACACGCCTCATATTCTGTGATATGATTTACTCTGAGGTGTTTGACAAGGTTAGTGATGTTGCCACAACCATACATGCCAACCCTCCCGATTTTTCCGGGAGAATCCCGGAGCCACCATTCTCCCGAATTTCCACCTGGACAACAAAATTGAAAAACCATATTGCAGAATTCATAGAGCGGCCGAGCCAATTCCAGTTTCCAACAATGGCGGCAGCTACTTAGTTTTAATATTACTCTTATTTCTCTTTCTGGGTCGCAAAAAACCCCCCAACTTTTAACATGTTTTCAGGTGAGAATGTAGCTGTGTAAATTTCAAATATCTGAGCCGATCGACACATCGTTTTCAAACCCCTGCGGCCTTTCGCTACTCGGAGTTAAACATGATATATAAGTCACTTTGATAACTTAAAAATGTTATTGTTTGGCTTTTTCAGTGTTTTATTTGTTCGTGAGTAAATCGGTTTGGCTGAGATTAAAGTTATTAGATTAGATTAAATTAAACTTTATTAATCCCTCGGGTGGGTTCCTCCGGGGTTTTCACACAGCTGAATAAACATCAAACAGAAAACTAATTAAAGAAAGTGTGAGATGGTCGAGAGTTTACGCCAGCGCCAGGTTATATTTTAGATAGCAAGGAGCAGACGGCTGAGTTTCACTCCACCGAGGGAACTCATGCCGTACTACACGGCTTTCTTTAGACCCCGAAGGGCGGGTCCTCAGGTGGAAGCAGCCTCTGAATTTGGACACCCCCGCTGTTTCCGGACCAGCTAATAATAACGGTGACATTTAACGTATTTTATCCGATAAATAAACACTGTAAAATGTATTTATCACCCCCCCAACAGCCCTTTTGAATGTCTCCCTAATTCTGAGGTCTCAAGGTTGGGAAAGTATAGCCACAACACCTCACTCTTGGAGCACTTTTTTGCCACATGTATCGCAAACCATGTCTCAGCTGTTTGTGGAGGTAAAATACGTCTGCACAATTACGCTCAGCTATTGTTGTGAGTGCGCGTGCCAAGGGGCTGCGAGACATTTATACAGCCGTATTTCGCACATGACTATGAAAGGCGGAAGAGGAAGTAGTTCCTTTGAATGTAGACAATCCGAATGTTATATTTTCTTTCCACTGTGTTGCTGTTAATCATAAACTACAAATTAACCCTAAATTACTAAAAATATCGATATTTTAATGTGAGAATCGATTCTAGAACATAAATGACTGGTATCGGAGGAATTGATATTTCAGGATCGATCCGCACATCACTACCTGTTTGTGGAAATCGTTATCCTCCAGATGACTTGGTCTTGCATGACAGTACATGTGGTGATTGGTAAGTTCATTTTAGTTGGACAACACTAAACAAATACTATGTGTAGCACAATTATAGATGCTCTTGCTTCTGTCTTTGCATCATGTCATAACAGGGGCTCATCCTTACCTAACCTGTTCATCTTCTATGATCATGTTGACCACATGGATGAGCTTTTATCAGTGTTCATCCTGGCATTTTGACAATATACTTTTGCTTCTTTAGAGTGCATTATTTAGGTGACCTTGTCTTTTATTGACAGTATTCCTGCATCCATCCATCTATCCATCTATCTATCCATCTATCTATCCATCTATCCATCTATCTATCTATCTATCTATCTAGATAGATAGATAGATAGATAGATAGATAGATAGATCAGTGTATATATGTTTAAACACTGATCTTTTTTTTTCTTTTGCACCACTTTGGTTAAAGTGAAGTGGATGACCTTCATCACACAGCACATGAAGTCAGAGACACACTTCTCAATTTTGCTGCTGAGATGAACACTGACATCCCAGCCAACAATAAGGATGGTGAAAGGACACTGGACCACTGCTACACTACGGTCAAGGACGGCTACAAGGCACAATCCCGCCCTCCGTTTGGCAAATCTGATCACGCCGCCATCTTCTTCATGCCAAAATACAAACAAAGGCAGGAAGTTCCGGTTCAGAGGAAGATCGCGCGCTGGACTGATCAATCGGTGGCCGCGTTCGATGCACTCGATGACGCAGACTGGGGCATGTTCAGAAACAGCTCCGATGATGATGTCAACGTGTTTACGGAAGCGGTTGTGGGATTCATCGGGAAACTAGCGGATGATACCGTGGAGACAAAGACTATCACAACGTTTCCCAACCAGAAGCCGTGGGTGGATAAAACCATCCGCGACGCTCTGAGATCCCGCGCCGCTGCCTACAACACGGGACTCACGACGGGGGACATGGACCCATACAAAGCCGCGTCATATAACGTGCGGAGGGCGGTGAAAGAGGCGAAGCAGCGCTACGGGAGGAAACTAGAGTCACAACTCCAACAGAGTGACTCTAGGAGCCTATGGCGGGGACTAAGGACAATAACGGACTATAAAGCACCAACGACCGGTATGACGAACGCGGCCGTGACTCTGGCAGACGAGCTGAACACTTTCTATGCTCACTTCAAAGCTGCAGCTAAGGACTCCAACAATGCTAGTGCTAGCGGCGCTAACGGCTGCAGACAGGAAGATACTGCCAGCACCGGAAACGTGCTCGTCATCTCCGAGCATGAAGTAAGGAGAGCCTTCAAGAGAGTGAACACCAGGAAAACAGCAGGACCAGACGGCATCCCAGGTCGTATCCTAAGAGACTGTGCATACCAGCTAGCTCCTGTGTTCACTGAGATATTCAACATCTCTTTATCTCAGTCGGTGATCCCCACATGCTTCAAAGAGTCCATCATTGTTCCTGTCCCGAAGAAACCCCACCCTGCTTCTCTCAATGACTATCGCCCTGTAGCCCTCACCTCAGTAGTGATGAAGTGCTTTGAACGCCTGGTCAGAGACTTCATCATTTCTTCACTATCAGACACACTGGACCCACTACAGTTTGCTTACCGTCCAAATCTTTCCACAGACGATGCCATCTCTCATCTCCTCCACACATCACTCACTCACTTGGACACTAGAAGGGGGAATTATGTTAAAATGCTCTTCATAGACTACAGCTCTGCATTTAATACCATAATTCCCTCCAAACTCACCACCAAGCTGGAGCATCTGGGACTCAGCTCATCTATGTGTCAGTGGATCTCCAACTTCCTAACTGGCAGACCACAGGCAGTAAGAATGGGCGGACATGTCTCAGCCTCCACCACTCTCAGCACTGGAGCCCCCCAGGGATGTGTTCTGAGCCCCCTGCTGTACTCTCTGTACACATGACTGCGTGGCCACTACCAGCTCCACCACCATCATCAAGTTTGCTGACGACACCGTCGTGGTGGGCCTGATCTCTGATAACAACGAGACGGCCTACCTGAAGGAGATTAGGAATCTGGAGAACTGGTGCCAGAGGAACAACCTCCTTCTAAACGTCAGTAAGACAAAGGAGCTGATAGTGGACTTCAGCACTAAGCAGGAGAGGAACTACCAGACCCCTGTCATCAACGAGTGCCCAGTGGAGAGAGTGTACAGCTTCAAATACCTCGCAGTTCATGTCATGGTCCTGTCACATCAACTCCGTGGTGAAAAAGGCCCGTCAGCGTCTCTACCACCTCAGACGCTTGAGAGACTTCCAACTGCCCTCCAAGGTGCTCAGGAACTTTTACTCTTGCACCATAGAGAGCATCCTGACGGGAAACATCTTAACCTGGTTCGGGAACAGCACCATGCAGGACAGACGAGCTCTACAGAGGGTTGTGCGGTCAGCTGAGCGCACCATCCGCTCCGAGCTCCCTTACCTGCACTCAATCTACAGCAGGCGGTGCTGGACCAAGGCCAGGAAGATCGTGAAGGACCTCAGCCATCCCAACAACGGACTGTTCTCTCTGTTGAGGTCAGGAAAGCGATTCCGCTCCCTGAAGACCAACACAGAGAGACTGAGGAGGAGCTTCTTCCCGCAGGCGATACGGTCTCTCAATCACACCACCACACAGTACTGACCCACACATATAGTTCTTACACACACACTGGACATTGTTATCACTTAAATCACTTTAAGCATATTTGCACTGCACAAGACATAATGTGGATTACACAACACTGGTCACTATATTCTTCATTTCCAGTTAATACTTATACAGCTGCTGTTATTGTGTGTGTGTGGTTGCATATATTTATTTATTCATATTTCTTCATACATTCTTATATAGTTCTATACTGTGTATTGTGTATTTTGTTGTACAGTTATTTTATTTTCAACTTTAAATTATATATTTTATCTTATTCTTTCCCAGTTAAATTTACCCTTTATTCTAATTTGTGTTATACAGTTATTTCATTTTTAACTTTAATTTTTCATATTTATTTCCTATCTTATTCATAGCCCCTTTTTTTTATGAATTTTATGAATTTACTTTTCATACCAAATGTCAGAGTATATTTAAAATTCCATATTGACATGCTTACCAGAAAGTGTGCTGGGTCTTAATTTTTTGGCTTACTGGGTTTACAGTACAAAATGTTATTTTTGCATACAATGTACTTTATCTTTTAGTAGAACAGTGGAAAAAGGCCAGTGATCCCCAAGATCAGTTTTGTTTAAGAGGCATCTCTTAAAGGAAAAGGAGGAGAACCCCAAAATCACAGCTATCATTGACATTTGACAAGATCAAACATCCCAGAGCCGAGAGATCACTTCTTTCTACTAAAGACCACAGATTGATTGGGCAGGACCTTTTCGTTGTTCTTTACAAGGTAATGCTTATGGTGAAGCATAGAGTCAGTTAGTTTCTTTAAAGGCGGTTTAACATTCCAACTTGGTAAATGAGAATTTTCCATTAAAGGGTGCTGTAAAGTAGTTTGTAACTTTACTTGTGTTGTTGTTGTTTTTTTTCCTTTTCCCAATTTTAAAATAGGTGACACAGCTGTTGGCACTGGGGTCCAGAGACATTTTTTCAGCATGGCAATGCTAAAGTTGCAACATGGCTTAAACATCCATAGCGGTATGTTTCTATATCCTTTTCTTAATTAATGTGAGATGAGTTTTTAAAATAATCCCTCGAAAAATTTACTCCAGAAATAAAATAAAAGATACCATTGAAGTATTTGCATCATGTTTGACAACTACTTACGTCAATAGATAAAGCTATAGCTTTTTTATTTTGCTTGTACTGTTCTTCTCCAGGTGTAGCAAACATGACCCTTGTCTTTGAGGGACAAGAGAACCATCTAGTGCCTTCTACTTCTCAGATTTTGGCAGAGAGTAGTGATGGGATTTCCAGCTCTTTTTAGAGAACTGGCTCTTTCGTTCGGCTCACTAAAAAGAGCCAGCTCTTTCAGCTCCGAACCGGCTCTTCAGGCTGTTTTGTTGCTTTAATTAATTTATTATTAACAATAATATAAGATTATGCACAAAAGGAATTACTAATGTAAGAAAAAAAAAGTAGTTTAATTTATATATGTTTATATATAAATATGTGGTGGTCCCCAGAGACAAAACATGTACAAACTCCAAAACACATTTCTAGCATGAACTGAACTTCCAAAACAGAGCTACCTAGATCACTTAAATTACACAATTGAAAGCATATGTGTATTGTTTGTGTATTTATACACAAGCATTCATATATAGTCAAATAATTTTTAAAAAAAAGTTCATTTACCCATTATTACCACACACCAAATATGGTCGTTGGTACTGGCTGGCTTCTGTAGCCAATAGGTAACAAAAGTTCAACACTGCCCCTATCATCCTGGAGCACTTCTGTTGTCTTTTGTACGTGTTTTGCGTTTTTATGGGCTTCTGAATTTTTACGTATTTTGGAGATTGTACGTGTTATGTGTTTTGGAGTTTTTACGTGCTTCAGGATTTGTACGTGTTTTGAAGTTTGTACGTGCTTTGTCTCTTGGGGCCACCATAAATATACTTTTATTTATTCACTCCACATAAAATGTAATAAATAAATCATATAATACAAAAATCCACAATTCACATTTCAACTTGTAACTATTTACATTTTCAGCTTTCTCCTTTTACACAGATTTAAAGTGAAACAACACAAAACACTGCAAACCACAACACAATTAAATATAAATTATAATATGAAAACAAAAAGAACATGCATGTTCTCTGTCATATGGACCTGCATGAATAAACTTTGTGAATCCTTTATCATCTGCAACTGAAAATAGTTGTGGATGATTACTATACCTTTCTAATGTGACGTTGTTGTCCCTGGATCGCTGTCTCTCTCTCTCGCTCCTGCTCTGTTCCTGTGCTACTGAGTGTAACTACTGCCCCTCCCCCTCTGCCCAGCGCAATAGTGATGGGTCGTTCGCGAACGAAATGGCTCTTAGAGCCGACTCTTTGACGTGAATGATGCGAGCCGGCTCCTTATCGCGAGCCGTCACGTGGGTTTTTTTTTTTTTCTTTCTCTCAGCCTCTCTCTCTCGCACTTTTTTCCGCTTCACTCAGCACACGAGCCTTGTGCTTTACGTTGGGCGGGGGGGGGGGGGGGGGCGGTAGTTACACTCAGTAGCACAGGAACAGAGCAGGAGCGAGAGAGAGAGACAGCGATCCAGGGACAACAACGTCACATTAGAAAGGTATAGTAATCATCCACAACTATTTTCGGTTGCAGATGATAAAGGATTCACAAAGTTTATTCATGCAGGTCCATATGACAGAGAATGTGCATCTTCTGTTTGTTTTCATATTATAATTTATATTTAATTGTGTTGTGGTTTGCAGTGTTTTGTGTTCTTTTCACTTTAAATTTGTAAAAGGAAAAAGCTGAAAATTTAAATAGTTAAAAGTTGAAATGTGAATAGTTGATTTTTGTATTATATGATTTATTTATTACATTTTATGTGGAGTGAATAAATAAAAGTATATTTATGGTGGCCCCAAGAGACAAAGCACATACAAACGTCAAATCACGTACGAACTCCAAAACACGTACAAACTCCGAAGCACGTAAAAACTCAGAAGCACATAAAAACTCAAAACACGTACAAAAGACAACAGAAGTGCTCCAGGACGCTGGGCGCAGTGTTGAGCCTTTGTTATCTTGTGGCTACACAAGCCAGCGAGTACCAACGACCGGATTTGGTGTGTGGTAGTAACAGGTAAATGAACTTTTTTTTTTAATTATTTGAATATATATATATGAGTGCCTGTGTATAAATACACAAAGAATACACACACATGCTTTCAATTGTGTAATTTAAGTGATCTAGTAGCTCTGCTTTGGAAGTTCAGTTCATGCTAGAAATGTGTTTTGGAGTTTGTACGTGTTTTGTCTCTAGGGGCCACCGCATTTATTTATATATAAACATATATAAATAAAACCACTTTTTTTTACGTTATTAATTCCTTTTGTGCATAATTTTATATTATTGTTAATAATAAATTAATTAAAGCAACAAAACAACCTGAAGAACCGGTTCGGAGCCGAAAGAGCCGGATCTTTTTAGTGAGCCGAACCGAAAGAGCCGGATCTCTAAAAAAAGCCGGAAATCCTATCACTACAGTGCAAGGCTTGCATGCTGAGTGAAGTGGAAAAAAAGTGCGAGAGAGAGAGGGTGAGAGAAAAAAAAAAAAAAAAAAAAACACGGCTCGCGATAAGGAGCCGGCTCGCGCCGTTCACGTCAAAGTGCCGGCTCTAAGAGCCATTTCGTTCACGACCGTCCCATCACTAGCAGACAGTGACTTATTTGTGGTAGCAGCCAGAATAATTGGGCATTCATTTTTGAACGATGGGCCACGATTGCATGGCCTCAACAAGGCTATTATTCACATGTTGGTCCAAGCTGATAGAGACACTGTCACTGTCCAGCCCGATGATGTGCCAGATCTAGATATCCCCCCCCCAGAAAATGCAGATTTTTTTAGGCAATATATTTGCAACATACTAAAATGGAACTTTTCTCGTCCATAAGCTTGATGGTAATAAACACCTCACTGAGCAGCAGAGGGATGACATTAACAATTTGGCCATTTCCTGGGACTTGCCACCCGTCAGTGCAGAAATCCGCAGATGGCTGTTCCAACAGCTTCTCCATCATGCAGTAAGATTCCCCTTCAAAAATTGTTTTTAGATTGTCATCACCTAAGAAAATGTCATGTGGTTATTTTTAATTATGGTTTTAGGTGATAGGCCGAACTAAAAGGCAGACAAAACACATCAGAAAAGGTCTGAAGGACACCGGATTGTTGACCATGCTTCAACAAAGACCTGACACAGTGGTCTTTTTCCCCCAGCATGAAGACAACATTCTTACTGCACAGGTATTTCAATGCATTTCTAACATGCTGACTACAGTGACAAAGCTAGATTGCATGACAGTTAATGCTGCTTTTAGAGGAGGCTGCAGAGTTCAGGAGTTAGAGCAGGTCATCTACTAATCAGCAGCTTGTTAAGATCCCTGGCTCCCCGCTCTGTATGAATTTTTGGTAGGAAGTACTGAAAATAAGAATGTGATTGTGAGAATGATAGTTATTGTAGAAAAATCTTTGAAGGGTCTGGGAGAGTAGAAAAGTAAGAATCAGTCCTTTTACCATTATACGTTAAGTGAGACAAAATGATTGATTGATAATACTTTATTCATCCTGAGGGAAATTCTTTTAAAGGCTGCCAGATAATCCAGTGCCATCATGAGCCCCCCATAGAATACACCATATATAAATGCCAAGTGTCGGAAAAAAGTCCCTTCAAAGATTTAACATGTAAAAAACTGTTTTTAAGGGAGTTGCATTCTTAAGTGTGTCTCTGAAATCTCATTTTAGGCTGTTCTTAGCCACATTGTTTGGCCAGGAGATAAGGGCGATGATGAAGACGATGATAATCCACCTTTGCCACTAAGCATCCAAATGCAAACAGTGGGATTTCTGAAGACCTACATTGAAACAGGCAAGTGTAATTACATTGTGATTCAAAATTTGAATCTAATTTGATTTCTAATGCATTGATTATTTTTACAGCCACTCCATTCCAGCTCAGCCAGCTGATGAGGTTTTGGGTCGGGTGGGAAATTCCGACTGGTACCATGAAGGTTGAAGTAGTCAAAGCAGACTACCTCATATCCTCTACATGTTTTGGAACGTTGCGTGTGCCGGGCACTTCCACAAGTACAATGTCTTTTCCAAACATGTTGATGATTGCATTGCAACTTGTGCCACAGGTTTCGGCCTTATTTAAAAGCAATTTGTAGACACTGGATGTTGAATAAACTTTACCATGCTTGAAAAATGTTTTACATAGCCAAAAGTTTCACTGTTACTTAGGCTTATTGATTTTTTGGGAATATTGTTATGCGAGTTTAAATATAAAAATTAAAGTTACAGTTCCCACCATTAACATTTATACTTGAAGTTAAGGAACTAATGATTGTTATTTAGGGTTGTTTTGTTAACTTAAAGTCGTTGTCATGCATCCGATTCACATCATCTCTTTGTTTGAAGCAGTTTCATGGATTACAAGAGGTGAAAAAAAGTAGATTAATACTAAAGCTGTATTAAATGTTACACACAGTCCAATGCTGTTGAATATACTGTTACTTAGCACGCAGGGGAATTCACAGAGTATGAACACAGACGACGCGACGAGGAACAGAGGCAAACACACACTATAAGTACACAGAGAGACACTGGGAAATCACACACAGGTGGGAGACACAGCTGGACCTGATTAACCTGACGAGACAGGGGAACACTAACACCAGGGACCAATAGAGGGAA
The DNA here is from genome assembly GCF_041146795.1 of Maylandia zebra. NCBI lineage: Eukaryota > Metazoa > Chordata > Actinopteri > Cichliformes > Cichlidae > Maylandia > Maylandia zebra. Next base: position 9,058,866 of record NC_135182.1, on the reverse strand, counting down.
CACAACCCCAGAACCCAGTATCTAAAATCCCAAAACACAAACCATCCCAAAACAGCCCACGAATAATAATGAAAATAATAACAATAAAAAACACAAAATCACTGAGTCATGGACGCAGGACCATGACAATAATTGATATTCGGCCCCCAAAAAAACATATTGGTGGATCTCTAGTTTAAACAAACGATATCATCTAAGTTGATTGTCTGTTTCAGATGTAAATAACTGGAAATAAAAGCTGGCAGGTAAAACTCTTGTCTGATTTTCATCTTTGAGGTCCAGCCTACACAAGAAAAAATATCACCATGGCTCTTGAGTAAATTGTAAAAATAGCTTTCACAGGAGTATGTTGTGACCGAAGGGCCTGTTTATAAAAAACAAAACATTAAATTAGAAACTTCTCTCCAGACAGCTTAGACATTATTGACTATGTCTACACTAGTAATATCTCAAATTACATAAAGGTAAACAAACTGAAACCGAAATTTATAACCTGTAAAAGTTAATTTTAAAAAGAAATCTTTACATTTTAACACTGACTGCTACACTGATCTATCACAGTTGATAACTTTTTGTTTTTGTAGTTAATTCTAATGTGTCAGGTGGGAGCAGTTTGAGTGAATGGATGAAAGAGCAAACAAGTCAAATGTTAATTGGGTTGTGCAGAATGTGTGTGTGAGCCTCTAAATGCTGGATTTTTCTTGAAGATGCAGGTACTCTCAGACATCTAAATATTCTTTGAGCTGAAAGGCTATCACATATTTCTGGATAATATTGTTTACATTATTCGCTTATACATAAAAAAAAACCAAAAAACTATATTATTAGCACACAATAGCAGCCCTTTTTGAGAAGTACTTAAAGTGTAGTATAAAGTTTGGGAAATACAAGTTCTGGAGGGACACTTTTCAGGCTCCATTGTATGCTTTTATTCTTCAATCTGGTGGTTCCTGGTAATAAAATTAAGAGTATTTTACAAGATGTCAGACAGAAAAAAGCACTTCTTTTCCTTTTGTCTACGCTCTTCAGGGGTCTCCACAGCGAATCACCTGCCTCCATCTAACCCTATCCTCTGCATCCGCCTCACTCACAACAACCACCCTCATGTCATCCTTCACTAAATCCATGAACCTCCTCTTTGGTCTTCCTCTAGGAGGAAGAGTTCATGCTGCCTTTCTGGCAGCATGAACCTCAACATCCTTTTACCAACATAATCGCTGTCCCTCCTCTGAACGTGTCCAAACCATCTCAATCTGGCTTCCCTGGCTTGATCTCCAAAACATCCAACCTGAGCTCTCCCTCTGTGTATGTCCCTCGTCACTCCTAAAGAGAACCTCAACATCTTCAGCTCTGCTACCTCCAGCTCCAGTTTATTAAAATAAGATAGCATTAACAGTTTGAGCGTAGTTACAGTCAACAGTGAATACAAATGCTAAAACTGAATATATTGCATAGTGTCCCCGCCCCTCCACCATTTACAAATGGTTCAGCCCATAGTAGGACCAGCTTTTTTCTTGTTTTCAGTAGCAAGCAATATTTATGATTGTGCCAGAGCACATTTTGAACAACACCATGGGAATTTTGCTTTTTACACAGGTGGTTGGATGTTACACTCTGGAAATGGAAGAAGGTGAGTGTTATTAACCCTCCGTGGTCCAGGGACACACTGCACCTCCAAATCACATGACTGATCTAAGCTGACATAGCAACAAGCTGCAGCCACGCTGAGTCTCTATTTCAGCCCACATTGAAAGTTCGGACTTCAAAGTTTTTAAATTTTAATTACAAGCCAGTAAATCAAGAGTTATGACAATATATATAAGACACGCTTTTTTCTAAATACTGTAGTCACATTTTTGTGTGTGTGTGTTTTAAGCGTTTTCTAAGGACAGCGAGAAAACGGGGAAAAAAAGCCACCTCTTTCCTATCAGTGGAAAGATGTACCATGTCGACCAATTTAACACATAGGATTTGGTTGTTCAGGAAGAGGGGAAAGTTTTGGGAGTGACGGTAACAGCAGCGAGACAGAGCGACCTAGTGAGAGACAGAGAGTTAGTTTTTAGATGTGGGAGATTTGTGACGTTTAGTGTGGAGTGTATACTTAGTGTGTTGTGCTGTCTTGTGTAGTTGTTCTGTTGTGTAGAAGTAGAGCTGGGCGATACAAGATTTTTTCATATCACGATATGCTTTTTTCATTTCAGGCGATAATGATATATATCACGATATAAGCCAAATAACTATATATGTAAGATTTAAAATGTGCTGTTGCTCACAAGTAAAATGTGAAATAATCAGCAGCTTGTTTTGATTTAAATATTTATTTCCCATAATAAGTTCAACAGGGTAGATGTACTTAAAATGAGGCTTCAGTTTAGGCAAAATAAAGGCAAATATTACAAACTACACAAAAGGTAGCCGCTAAACCATTTAAGTTTCAAAATAGAACAAACAAAACAGACTACTAGATTGTCAGTTCCACTTAGAAACAAAATATTAATTCTAAAAATAAATCTTAGTTTATTTTACAGAAGAAGAGACAAAATTGACTAACTTATTTAATATTGCTTTGGAAGCGCTGTCTGAGAGAAATGTTTATGTCCAAGGAGTTGGAAACAAGGATCCATTACCTTAATTAGCTGCTTGAATCCTTCATTTTTGACCGTGTTTATTGGTAGCATGTCTTTAGCAAGACAGTAAGCTATGGCATTCGTTATGTTGCTATGTCTCTTAGCTTTTTTGTCATATGGTAAGACGCTGGAGAAAGCAGACTCAATTGACTGTTGCTGCTTCGCAGGGATTCCCCTAGTTGTTTTCGATGACAAATGACAGACGATGACAGACTTGGGAACATGCTTTCGGCACAATTTACAGTGCGCGTTACTGTTTTTTGTCAGACTTCAAATAGCCGAAATACCTCCACACTACGGAACTTCTCTGGCCTTTCCTTTCGACAATCTCTCCTGCATTGGAACCGTCATCTGTGTTGTCTTCGGTAACCTGGTCACCCAAGCTCTCGGTTGATTTTTCTCTAGTCATTTCCTCGATTACCCAGCCGCATGGCAGCTGGCTGCTTCCCAAACAAATACACATGTGCGGCTTGGCACTTGAGCTGTACGTAACAAGTTACGTGACGTGACGCTGCGGCTGTGATTGGTTTGGCTCTGTGCAGCTTAATTTGTATTGGTCTATCGCAATAGTTTCATTTTTATATCGAGAAAAAGTTATTTCACGCTGGGAAGAGGGGGGAGGGGCGGTAATTACACTCGCAGTAGCACAGGAACAGAGTGGGAGGGAGAGAGAGAGATTGAGAGCCAGGGACAACAACGTCACATTAGAAAGGTATAGTAATCATCCACATCCAATAAAGGATTCAGAAAGTTTATTCATGCAGGCCCATATGACAGAGAATGTGCATCTTCTTTTTGTTTTCATATTTTAATTTATATTTAATTGTTTTGTGGTTTGCAGTGTTTTGTGTTGTTTCATTTTAAATTTGTTTAAAAGGAAAAAGCTGAAAATTTAAATAGTTAAAAAGTTGAACTGTGACTAGTTGGTTTTGCATTATATTATTTGTCACATTTTATGTGGAGTGAATAAATAAAAGTATATTTACAGTGGCCCCTAGAGACAAAGCACGTATAAACTTCAAAACACGTAAAAACTCCAAAACATGTACAAAACACAACAAGTGCTCCAGGATGCTAGGGGCAATGTTGAGCTTTTGTTACCTAGTGGCTCTACACGAGCCAGCAAGTACCAACGACTGGATTTGGTGTGTGGTAGTAACAGGTAAATGAACATTTTTTTTAATTATTTGAATATATATGAGTGCTTGTGTATAAATACACAAACAATACACATATGCTTTCAATTGTGTCATTTAAGTGATCTAGGTAGCTGTTTTGGAAGTTCAGTTAATGCTAGAAATGTGTTTTGGAGTTTGTACGCGTTTTGCACCTTTTGTCCACATGTAAACGGCGTTTTTGGTCACTGAAAACGGAGATTTCTAAACACGCCTGCCAGGGTGGATATTTTCGAAAACTCAGTTTTTTGCATTTACGTGTAGACGAGAAAAAATGCAGCGTCAAAGGTGTGCGCCTTTTTTGATGTCACACTGTGCGCCACGTTATTGTTTCGGTGAAATGAATTTCTACGATACTTTTACTGTTAATTTTACTCTCTGCAGTGTTTAAATGCATACATATACACATACGGTTAGTAGGGGTGCAACGATACTCGTATCGATATTGAACCGATCGATAGAGTGCTTTCGGTTCGTTACGCATATGTATCGAACAATACAAAATTTTTCATTTATTTTATCAATTTTCCTTCTGACGATGCTGTCTGTGTTGAGTGCTCAGTGGATCTGCGCTCGACGGTGCAACCTAGGCGGAGTAGTCGAACCCAAATTCACTGAGCGCAGGGCAAGCTAGCAAGACAGATGTTAAGCTCTCCTTGCAACATGGCAAATTGAACCTCCCCCACCCTCATTCAGATGTGGCATTTAGAACTATTTTGGTTTTCATGTGACGTATGACCCTGAAGGTAAGCGCGTCATGGACAAAAGTAAAACAGTATGTTGGATGTGCCACGCAATGCTCAATTACATTGGTGGGAACTAGTGCGTTAGCGCAGTTAGCTCATTAACGTGTTGGCCGTCCAGCCCCACGCACGGGGCGATCCGCGGTAGCTCGTTAATGGAGATTTGCCGTGTTGTGGCGTTAACGTCATTTCAACGCAGGGCTCTAGAGTGCAACCAATTTGGTCGCAAATGCGACCAAATTTTTCAGTGGTGCGACTAAAAAAAATATTTGGTTGCACCTGTGGGACCAACTGTTCGGGTAGCAAAAAAAAATAAAAAAATCTGCAACCTTCCCTGTGGTCAACAACAGACACACATTTTGCCCCTATCGTGGACTAAACCAATCAGAGATAGTCAGGGGCGGGACCTCTCTGATTGGCCGTGGTCCAGTGGAAAGTGCAGGTGGAAGTGGGAGGTGAGTAGCTTGAATAAAGCCATATCAATTCATTAAATCCTGAATCGACTTTTAAATATAACTGTGTTTTGCCAGAAACGCCAGATTCTCAGATTAAAGCTCACAAAACCAGTTCAACAACAACCAAACAGCAAATGAGAACAGGTACACGGACTCCACACAAAGACGTAAACACAGAACAGACCCGACGCATCAGAATTAACTTTGTCTTTTTCGGCTTTCTCACCTGATGGCCCGTAGACGGACACGCTGTCGGAGCTTAGCGAATCCGATGCGTCCGGTCCGCGCTGTGATTAGGTCTTTTTGCGCTGATTCCGAGCTGAATTTTGCTGTTTTGCTTCCACGACTATTAAAATCGCACTTCATGCACAGCTAGCTCTCTCTCTCTATCTCTCTCTGTACTTCAAGAACAGTTTCCCGTCTCCAATCTCTGTTTTCTGTGTTATTCATTCGCTTATTACCCACCAGTCTACCGTTGTTTACAGCGCTGTGGCTGCTGTCTTTTTCTTTTCTTTTTCTTTTTTTCACTTAAATGACCTCGGACAAGAAAGCCTATTTTTTCTGTTGTTCAATACTGAAGAAATTTTAACTTTATATGCAGAACATTGTAGAATATTTTTAAGGTTATCTGCTAGAAAAAGCCAGACCAGGAAAATCTCCTTCATGTTTTTCTGTGTTTTATTCTCAGTTACTTTCACACAAAGGCATCTGCTGTGATGTTCACAATTCTGAGGAAGTCAGTACTGATAAATGATCAGAATTATAATATTTCTGACTGTCTGAGGCTAAGTTGAATCGAATCGGAACTTTGAAAACCGGAATCGAATGGATTATAGAAATCAGTGATGATACCCAGCCCTAGTGAGCAGCCTAGGCACGACAGATGTGGATGTAGCTGTAATAGGAAAAGAACTATTGCTAACTTTTCTGTTAAGTTAAGACCTGATCCTTCTGAAATTCATAGCCAGTGCTCTGACACGGTGTCATCAATCTTTGAACGCTGAAAAAGCACAGTGTATCCAGAAAAACACATTATATTATATAAATTATTATAAAATTTGTGTGCGCCTAACTTTTGTGCCGGTACAGCTAACTTTTTAAAGTTAGACGTACTGGTACGCCCATGGCGTTAGTCTAGAGCCCTGCAACGAGATTTACGCTGACAGCACTAGTGGGAACACAACGAATATGACTGCACATTTACGCCGACATCATCCTAGTGCAAAGACAAGTGGAAGCAGGCAAAAACAACAAGCACGCATGCTACAAACTTTACCCAAGTCATTTAGACAGCTGTTAGCACATGATTCTCCTTATGGGGACCGTTATAGTATAGCTTTTATTTTGGAAAGAGCCATTTCTCTGTAATAAACTCTCTTTTCCAAAGATGAGTGATTTGTCGATCAGATAGATTTATTATTTTATCCCTTTGTTGTTTCAGCAACATTAAGTTTAAAAACTGTATGTTTGAGTTAAAATATATATTTATAATTTTAATAGATGACAAATTAAAAAAGCATGAACATTTTTTGTATCGAAAAAATATCGAACCGTGACACCAAAGTATCGAACCGAACCGTTAATTTTGTGTATCGTTGCACCCCTAACAGTTACTGTCCCTCCACACATACGACTCGGTTCTGCTTCTAGCAGCGTTTTCCTTCATTTCTGCGTTTACGTGTGGACGGGATTATTTTTTAAAACAAAAACGGAAAACCTCAGTTTTCAAAATTACCTGTGTACGTGTGGACGTAGCCTTATTGCGACACTTGATTGTTCTCTCATTTTAGTTTTAGTAATATTTTTAAGTGGCTGTACAAAATGAAAAAAAAAAAAAACGGCAGGTATATTGGCTGCATTTTCAGATAAATAGTTGTATATGTATATGCTTACAAAATGTACATTTTATATTTGCATTTCAAGTTATAAAAATTGACTCAACATGTCTGTGGGGGGTTTTTTACAGTAAAAAACAGTACAAGTTCTGGAGGGACAGAAAAAAAACAACTAAATTCAGTTGAGCTGAAAAGAATGATACCAAACCAGGCAAGGGGGAAAAAAATAAAATGAAACAATTTGAGGGTGAAATACAAATGTAAACTCAAAAGGAGTCAAAAATGGCCGGTTGTATTTCAGACCTCGGTGGGTTAATCCAACAAATCATGAAAAATTAGGTTTAAATTTTTGTTCATGACAGTGCAGATTTCTGACATTTTGTGTAATTTAAGCATGTAACAATGTGATTATTTTCTAACAAAAAACAGTGTGAAACTTAAGTTAGACTTGTGTTTGTAAATGAACCGCCCCATGTTGTGTAGCTTTCTGGATTTTATACTTATTGGGCTACACATTTATTTATTATACAGGCTATACAGTACATAAAATCAAAACTCACATGTTTTATGTAACTAAAGTGTTTAATTATGTAGGCTACAGACAATAATTATGTTATAGACTATATTTATATGAAAAACGTGTATACTTACGTGAATTATTTTAACCATATGTAACCACCTGCATATGTGTTTGGAAAAAAAAAAGGCTTTGATTTTGCCACCCCATTTGATTTCTATGCCACCCTAAGAAAATTTCTCTAGATCCACCCCGTAGCCACGGTCTTTATCAGTATCCATGTCCTGCTGATGCTGTGACTCCATTCACGCAGTCACAGCATAACTGACACCCAATCACCTGATTGGTTGTCGTGGCGCGACTTGATGCTGGAGTCCAGATTTTTCCAACTTGAGTGGCAGATGCAATAAGCACGAATGCACAAAATAAAATGCAGCGCGTATTTTACTTTGCGCTTCAAACGCATCATTCGCGCTAATTGTTTGTGCAAATCGGGCAGAAAAGCATTTTCGCCACGCAAATCTGCTTCTGATTTGGCATGGGACCCACAGTCGCACTTAATCATCCTTCTTTATCGACGTTACATGCAAACCTGACTCTTTGGTCTTCTATTGCGTTCTGTGTGTATGCACCGTTATACTAGTAGTAATATAGAATCCACTTTCTCCAGTTTGCATATTTCTGAAAAACCTCTTAGTGGCGTGGCAGCCGTCGATTGAGCCAGCCCTGCAAACCCGTGGATGGACCATGCAGTGGGAGGAAGCGTCCTAAAACACTCTTTGCAGACCACCCTGTGTGATTCTCCACTCTCCAACCAGAAAAGACAAACCGCGGGTCTTAGTCGCAGCACCCCATCCACGTCTGATCTTGCTTCGGCAGATCCAGCAACACTGCCAGAGACTTTCTGTTTGTGTGATCTATCAAACTATATTAAAAAACGGTCCAGGAACAGGTCACTTAGGTTAATCCTGTGTGAAAAATTGTAAATATTTGTATATTTTTGTTCCTTTTTTAACTAATACTCATGTTTTAGAAATATTGTTTTATTTTTATTTACCTTTAATAAATATAATTTTAAAACTGTTTGATTAATGTTCATACATGTTAAAAACAACTGTAAATGAAATGAGTTCAGTGAAAATTGTTTTCATCAATTTATTCATAATAAAAAACACATAGAATAACACAACAAATAGAAAAAAGTAAGAAATGTATTCAAATAAAAAAAAATATCTGAAGGCACAACCGATTTGGGAACAAACTTTCATTAATCAAAAACTTTCAGAATGAAACAACAAACAGAACAAAGTAAGAATATTATTTGAATATATTTGTAACTTATTTAGGAACCAATCTTTCTAGTATAGAAAAAAGTCTGTCCATCCTGTCCCTGCTCTCCTGTTCTCTCCTCTCCTCAGCCTCCCTTTGGTATCTCATGTCCTCTCATCCCCCCTATCCCTTCACCTCTTCCTCACTGTTGTGGATGGCTGATCTTCTTCCTCATCTGTCTCTTCTTCCCCCTATTTTTTGTCACCCACTGCTGTACTTGGCCCTGGATTGTCCTCAGGGAGAAAGGAAATTAGGACAGGAGGCCTAATGGAAGGCCTCTGCCCTGTCACCTCATCCATGAGGCCAAACCAGAGCCAAGTAGCAGCAGTGGGCTTCCCACTGACTCCCTCTCCTGACCCTGGATACTTGCAATCCTAAAGGCTGAGGAAATCAGAAATGACAGACAAATAAAAACAACACAACTTTTAGTAAATGTACATTTTAATGTACATTATTAAATTTTGTTCTTAAAAATCTTCTTGACAACACACATACTTTGTATCTTTTCTTTAAGTTGTCCTATTTCTTTTTGGCCTGCAAGGGGGTGACTTTCCCCTGCAGGCCCATCTTCTCGAGAATTGTCCTGATCGCACAAAAAAAATAAGAGAAGAGAGAAAACCATGACAACTATGATAATCCCTAAATCCAAAAGTTTTCACAGCAGAGCACAAGAGGAATACCGTCTGGACATCACAGGTTCTGTACAGAATGAGGGTTATTGAAACCGTACTAAGATGAATATGATGTGTAAATTGATTTATTCTTGTACCTCCATCCCACAATGCCTGAATTTTTTACCCCGGTGAATAGGTGATCGTTTTCTCCTCTAATTTTTATGAAGTCCACTGTTTGCTTTTTGGTTCCTATAAAAATATCACAAAAAAGCTAATTGCGAAAAATCAAAATTAGCTGTATGTAAGCGGCAATGAAAAACCGCAGGACCCACAAGCTAGTTTTCGGTCACTTTTTACGAAGATTGTTTAAATAAATAATACAAGTCTATGCAAATTCATAAACCTACCAACATAACCGCTATAAAAATTTAACTTTATCTTCTATTTGTGCCGCCATCATTACATGAAAAGTTCCACATTGAATTCTGGGCCGGCTAGCTATCCAGCTGGTGGATAACGGATGTCTCTGAAGACGTCGGAGCACTTTTGCAAATATGTGATATCTTGATAAACCGAGCAGATATTTGAAGTTTACACACCCACATTCTCGCCTGAAAATATGTTAAGAATGTATTTTGTGACCCAGAAAGATTAATAAGAGTAATATTAAAACTTAGTAGTGGCCGCCATTGCCGGAAACTGGAGTTGGCCAGGCCGCGCTATGAATTCTGGGATATGGTGGGCCACGAAGGACACACCCGACCCATCCTCGAAATTCAGAGAAAAGGAGGACGCATTTGTTGGCTGCATTCAGAGGAGTCTACAAATTTGGACAGCCTTTGGTGCGTCGCTGTGATGTAATCGGTCTACAAATGCAGCCTCAGGAGGATGCAGCCCATGAATTTCGACACCCCCACTGTTTCTAGTTTTGCTTCCCATTGGTCTCGTCATGTCTGACTTCTCCCAGCTGTGCTCTCCTCCTGTGTCTCATTCCCCTCGTTATTCCCCAGTGAATTTAAGCCCTGTGTTTCTCTGCGTCAGTGTTGTGTCTTCCCTTATGCTGTGTCTTTCCTTGTGTGCCTCTTGGTGAAGTTTAATACTGTTTTGAACTGTTTGGCATGGGTGGCCCAGGCAAGGAGGACTGAGCCACCCTTCTAAAAACCCTCGCAGCTTGGTTTGCTCAATCATTAGCTTCGCCATTAGCCGCCCAGCCTGTAGCCCAGTTAGCCGCCCGGCCTTCTGTTCAATTGCCCTTAGCAGCCCAGCCATTAGCTCTACTACCAGCAGCTCAGTCTCTAGCGCAGTCATTTACTCAACCACCAACTCCACTTTCACCACAACCGTCACTACAATCACTAGCTCAGGCTCCTGCTCAGTTGTCAGTTCAGTCAGCTGCCCAGTTAACCTCAGTTCAGTCACCTGCGTCTCCCGCAGCTCAGCTTCCCCTAGCTCAGTCTCCAGTGTCTCCTGCTCAGCAATCAACTCCACCACTAGCTCCATTTTCACCTCAACCATCACTTCAGCCACGAACTCAACTTGCTATTCAGCCACCTGTGTTGTCATTAGTCCAGTCTGCTAATCAGTGTGCAGCTTGACCTCTAGTTCGGCTGCCTGTGCAGTCCATCGCTCACCTACCTGTTAAGTTCCTAGCTCAGTTTCCTGCGCCACCAATAGCTCATTCATTAGTTCAGTCTCCTACAGCTCTGTCGCCCTTACTTTAGTCCCCAGTTGCTCTGTCGCCAATCTACAGGGAGTGCAGAATTTATTAGGCAAGTTGTATTTTTGAGGAATAATTTTATTATTGAACAACCATGTGCTCAATGAACCCAAAAAACTGCAAGGACACTCAAAAGCCTGCCATCCATGGATTCTGTCAGTGTTTTGATCTGTTCACCATCAACATTGCGTGCAGCAGCAACCACAGCCTCCCAGACACTGTTCAGAGAGGTGTACTGTTTTCCCTCCTTGTAAATCTCACATTTGATGATGGACCACAGGTTCTCAATGGGGTTCAGATCAGGTGAACAAGGTGGCCATGTCATTAGCTTTTCTTCTTTTATACCCTTTCTTGCCAGCCACGCTGTGGAGTACTTGGACGCGTGTGATGGAGCATTGTCCTGCATGAAAATCATGTTTTTCTTGAAGGATGCAGACTTCTTCCTGCACCACTGCTTGAAGAAGGTGTCTTCCAGAAACTGGCAGTAGGACTGGGAGTTGAGCTTGACTCCATCCTCAACCCGAAAAGGCCCCACAAGCTCATCTTTGATGATACCAGCCCAAACCAGTACTCCACCTTTTGTTTCAGCAGCCTGTCTCCCCTGGAGGCTCCGAGGGGCCCGTCCAGCCATCTCCTGCACCCGCTGGAGGGTCCAAGGGGCCCGCATTTTTATTATATCTTCTGTGAAAGGAAGAAGCTGTGGTGTGTTCCATTTCCCTTCACTCAGAGTTCGCAACACACGTGATGAAATGCACACATCCCACTTCTTTTCCAGTAGACTTCTCGTCCTTTTTATGTTTTCAAGAAACTGGTCATCAACATGCTCCGACATCTGTGTCTCACACTCCAAAATATCAGCAATCTTTTTCAAGCTATGACCTAGTTTGAGAGCCAAAGACTGAATTTTGTGTTTGTGTCATTATCAAAACCAAACACCTTTTTTACCATTTCCACAACCACATTGAAATTGGAGTGTTTATAAAAAAAAAACCCGCCTCCATTCTTTGAATTTTACCCCCTTTTCTTGAAACTCAAACCAGTCTTCCCATCTCTCTCAATTTCTGTCTAATGTATTCATGTTTGGACTTTTCGTGGCCATACTTAGCTTACAGCTGCTCTCAAAGCTCTATGATTTTTTTTTCTCCTCATTTATAACTTGTGAGATCTCTTCCTGATCCATCACATTTAGTAGTTCCCAAATTTTATGGCTCACACCTTCTGGTGCAGGCTGTGCGAAGGCACAGACTGAATTCGACTTCTGCCTGGCTTCTGTTTACTGCACTTTTGTGAGAGTCTGCATAGTAACACATGTCTCCATAATACTTTTCTTTTGAGCAATGCCTCACAGTTAATACAGTGCATGTAGTCAAACGCATTCTCTGGTTTGGAAGCCTGCTCACTTGGGATCAGGGTATCACTTCCTTATTTAAGGACCTCATTATTATGAGCATGATCTCCTTTATTTCTGATGAGGCCAAAATGTAGTTTTCTTTGTCTTGATGTCAAAGGGTAGCTTATTGCTTTTGCAACCACTGTTTCAGAACTGTGTTTCCACAACAAGTGCCTTGCCATTTTGTGGCAACTAATCGTACAATAAAGACAATGCTTCTTACTGTAAATTCACCATCCTCCTTTTTCTGCAGCTTCATGGCAGACACCTTGCCTGTGTTAGTTTCCTCCTCATTCTCTGTACTCCTGGAATCTTTGTCTGAGCAAGTAATTGTCTGTTTGGCTCTTTTGGAAGTCCTTAGACCTTTTTTTTTTTTTTTTTTCTCATTGGGGCCTGAGCAGGAACATCAACAGATCCTTCAGAACTGCTTTCCTCCATCAGCTCCTGTGGTGGGACAAATTCATTGTCAGTCAATTCGACGCAGCTTAAAGGATCTCAGATTAATTCAACACCTTGAATAGCTGGTCAAGGTAGTCTTGTGGCATATACAATAAAATAAAAAAAACCCACATTGTTCCAATTTTTTGCAGTAGTTTAGGTATAAACAATTAACAGGACCAAGGCTCAAGCTTGTGCAACAGTGGTAATTAAAAAAATATCTTGGAAAATCAAAATCAAATTAAACATGGTTTTTTTTTTTTCACAACTTGAAACAATAGCATTTCTAGAAGTCCACAGAGATGACTCAAATGTAAGACATGTTCAAACTAAGTTAGTTTTCCACTCAAACCGAGGCCAACAATTATTTAACCTTGTATTCTAAATGTTAAACTTTAAAGCATAAAAAAACAAGGATGTTCAAGTACCAATTTAGCATTAACAGTATTTCATGGATTAAGCATTATATCTAAGAAAAGTAAAGATAATCCTGGTGTTGTGTAGATGTCATAAAGCAAACTTGCATAGACGCTGTCTGTTCTCATCAGCGGGGGAACCTCAGGATCTTCCAGCACAGGAGGCGGTTCTTCTCTGGTAACTGCCATTACATTGCTGTCAGAATCTTGTTGTGTTCCAGCAGTAAGAAAAAACAAAACAGGTCAGAAAAAATAAGCCTTTAATAACTTCATATTAGTTTAAAAATGTACTTTCTACTTAAAGTCTGTTACAGGCTTACTGTTTGATTTGCAATGTTACGCCCTAGCTGGGCCTCCTGAAACTGCCCTTGTGTGGGCGTGGCGTTTTTCTCCACCTCCTCCTCTCTTGCTCCACCCCTCTGTCTCTCTCTTGCTCTTCTCTCTCCCCGGGACACAGCTGCTGCTCATTGGCCTCATTTACCACCTGGGCCCAGTCAGCAATCACCTCTCTGAGGTTATATAAGCTGGGGATGGGCTGGATGTGGCAGGGTGGCTGTCTCTAGTGTCTCCATGTTGAATGCTAGGTGTGTGAGTGCCCTGCCTACGGTGTGGAGTGGTAGGAGCAGGTGGGAGAGGTAGTGATGGCCAAATTAAGCTTTCTGAAGCACTGAAGCTTGTATTGAAAAACGGTTCATTACTCGAAGCTTTTCAACACAGTCCTCCCCGGTGACATCTGGTGGCGAAAATTATGAAGAGCAGCTTGAATCTGCAAAATAAAACGGACTGCTTAGTTATCACTGCTCATTCCACAGGGTGGAGTTCTCTCTGATATTTTGCCACCGTTGCGTTGCTTTGAACATGTAATTGTTTTTTTTTTTCTCGATTGGGGGGCTGAAAAAAATGTAATGCTTATTTGCATTTTGATCAATAAACTTTCCCTATTTAAACATGCACTATGGTGTGGCCTTTCTTTGCTCATGACTCCTTGATGTTGGTAAATACAATAAGTGAGCAATATATATATAATATACATATGATAATGCACAGCACATGATGGAGTATGCTCCTGCTGTGAAGTCCTGCCTCCATTTACTTGTGCATTTAATCACTGGACAGCTGGTCAGGTTCATACAAACTATTAGATTAGGCCAATTGTCCTATACATATTTTTGACCTAGGGGTAGGATTGATTGTGAACTGGAAAGGGGAAATGCTTAGGGGGTTGAGTACGGCTGCATCGTCACTGATTTGTAGAATCATTTTGATTCGATACAGGATCCGATTCAATTTGATTGGAATCTGGAAAGTTTTGCCTCAGACAGTCAGAAATATTACAATTCTGATCATTTATCAGTATATATCCATAATTTCGTATCTATTAAAAGAAAGCTGACACTTGTGAGACTTAGAGATGTAAACAGAGATTTATGAAAGCTGCAGAAGCCAGCGGGGGAAAAAAAAAGAGGTAAACACAGGGCGGACCCGCCGACACATCAAAATCTGATTCTGATTCTGTTTGGTGTTTGACGACATTTTGAGGTTTAACCTGAGATGCTGGCGTTTCAGGCATAATAACGTTTAATTTACAAATCGACGCAGGATTTTAATGAATCAATATCACTTTATTCAGTTTAGTATGGATTGTAATCAGAAAAGTGATAATCAAAACCCACCCCTAATCATGAACTTGCAAAGTAAAAACATGATCTATGTAAGGTAGCCCTTTTGTTATTTTCATTTAAAAAGAGGATTAGTTTTACTGTGCACTGGCCGAGTCTGTTTCTTTTCTTAGAAATAGTTTCTCCTGCCCTAGAGAAAATCCTCTCGCATGGAACAGAAGAGGCTGTGGAGTGCCGGAACTGCTTCCTGCAGACTATCACCTGAAAACAATAAACAAAATGATTTTCTAAAATGTGTAGCAATGTAATTGAATCTAACGTATAGTGTCAAATACATTTTTTTTTTTTTAGTCTTTATTAGCTTTAATTCACATGGAAGTGTTTTTAAAGTCATATGCTGTAATGATATTTACATTATGGTAACATGATTTTGGACGTTTCAAGTTTTTCACTTCGGCAGATAAAATAAATTGAGCAAAATCAACTCAAAATCCAGCGAATGATTCACTTTCCTATAAACCAGCGGTCACCAACCCCCGGGCCTCAGACCGGTACCGGTCCGTGAGTCGTTTGGTACCGGGCCGCGAGAGTTGAGGCTCAAGTGTGAAATGTATGGTTTTCAGGGTTTTTAACGGTTTTCAGCATTATTTTATCGTTTTTATCGTTAACTCTGTTTTCCTGGGTCTTTTCACGTGTGTTATGAATAAATCTTCTTTTTTTCGGTACCGGTACTAGTTTTATTTTGTTGTATTTATCCGCGACTCCTTAAAGGCCGTGAAAAAGGTCCGTGAAAATATTGTCGGGCATTACATCAAATGTGAATATTCAAATGTAAGTGATACTAAACATATCTAATGAAATGTATATTTTGACAAACAGATTTTAGTTTTGTTAAAAAACTTCTTGTAGTCACATATCTCCAATAACAGAATTGAAACTTTGGGATATTAAAACATATTCTTACTGTTGAGACATTTTTTTATTCTTGTCCCGTTTGGATCTATAGCCATCAGAATTGTTGTCTTAAGGCCAAGAAAGATGCCAAGCGGATTTATTTTACCAAGTGGATCATCGTGGCCTTGCCATATTGGTCCATTTGACTGACCTTGATTATAATTATGAACTTATTTTATTTTCAGTTGCTACAAACAGGACAGACATGACTGTGGGATAGGACAGGGGGAAAGAATGAAAGAAAGAGAGGGAGAGAAAGAAAGAAAACCAAAGGGGAAAAGAGACGGTGAGAAGGGGGGGAAGAGAGAAAAACACAAACAAACAAAAAAAAAAACAACTCCTGGGTCACCTGTATGGAGAAAAAAAAAACAGAGGGGAAAGCAAACAACAAAGAGCAACATAATAAGAAAAAAAAGCACCATCACAATAAACTAGCTAGCAGTGATATCAATAGTTACTAAATAATAAACGATATTGTGCAGCACGCAAGATAGACAGCGCACAGTGTGCTTTGAGGCAGCAGCCAAGAAAGCTGTAGTCCGCGTCTGTGAATACCCATGTGTACACCTGTGTGCATACCTGTGTGGATCAGCATGCTTGCATTCCAAAGGTTTCTCCATGTAATGATCTGCTAGGGAGTGTGGGGAGCCACAGCCCTGTCCTCTATGGTATCAAGCAGGTATGGAGGAGATCAAAACTCCAGACATCCAGAGGCCCCCAGAGCACAAGAGACCAAGGAAGACCCACAGAGGGGCAGCTGCGCCACTGTCCCAGTAAGAGCTAAGGAGAGTCCCAGATGAGGGCTCATTCAGAAGCCAGGGGGAGTTGCAGTGACGTGCCCGTGAGCTCCGCCGGCAGCCAGCTGTGCCTGAGTGACCGAGCCCCAGGCCGAGAGGCCGGGGGCACCCCACCTCCGAAGTGGCCCGAGCAAGCCCCAATAAGCGGCCGCCAAGGAGTGAGCCGGCGTGTACCCGGACGCCCACCCCCAGATACAAAGAACCACCAACGCACCGACACCTGAGGGAGTCCGCCACCGGCAGGGGAAGTGGTGGTGGGGGGAGATAGGCCTCCAAACCTTGGAGGGCCCGAGATGTCCCCAGAGAGGTGGCGTCTGATACCCAACCTGACATATAGACACAGACATACAGGCACACACAGACACAAACATCCATTCCCACCCTCATGCTCTCATATGCACTCACTCCACACTCAACCGACGTGGAGACAGACATAAAGAGACGCTGTATACACGATCACACTCCCCAAGCGTACTCTACGAACCGGGTCTAGGTACCCTTGCCCCTGGAGGGGGGAACTGCACCCAGACCCAGGTGGTGTTACCCTTTTCCCTGCGGTGGGGAGAGGCAGACCGCCCCGACTCCGCAGCAGCAGGGAGGCCCCACACTCCAGACCGCAGTCGGACGGCCAACTCCTCCTAGCCCCCCCGCTCCAGCAGGCCGCAGAGAACGGGGGTGAGAGAAGACTCCAAACCTCCCTCCACCCGCTCATTGTAGTGTTGATGCATGTGTGTTCTAAGGTGCAATTAAAACCCAGGAGGGCATGGAGCTACCTGCCAGAGAGCAGCAGGTAAGCGCATAGTCCCTCCTGCTAGCCCTCAATGTCTACGTGTATTTAAAATTGAGACATTTTTAGAATAAGCTGGAACCCTTTCATTGTGTTATGGACTTCAGGTCAACAAAAGCCATACCTGACTGAGTTGCAGAACTGGTTGCTGGCTCTGGCTGTGACGAGGTAGATGGGACAGGAGGGACAGGCATTATCTGGTCTTTTTCATTTTCAATGATGGTGGCACATTCTGCAGTCAGACGTCTCACTGCAGCTTGAGCATTGGTCTGACTGCAAAACCCCACAGCCTTGAATCTTGGATCAAGCAGGGTAGCAATGGTCATGACACTCATTGTTTCCAAGTAAGACGAACATTCACCCAGCATTCTTGTGAGGTTCATGCACAGCTGGCGGGCTTTGTCATCCAGAACTTTTTTTTTTTAGCAATTGCTAAAATTGCTAAATACCGCAGCATGCAGACAAGTGGAATGACTTTGGACCCAGATACTCTCTGCTCTCCAGAAAGTTCAGTAGTGGCTGTGTAAAAAGGAGAAAGCACCTCCAGGCACTCTTTAACTGAGAGGTACTCCTCAGCAGTGACAGGTGTGAGATCTGTTCTCATTGAGACAAGGGCAGCACTAACTGTCTCTCTCTCTCCTCATACAGACGCTGCAGCATAGTGTATGTGCTGTTCCACCTGGTGTCAACCTCCTGAAGGAGCTTTAGATGTGATCTGCCCATCTGCTGCTGCATTTGGCAGAGCTTCTCCTTTGCTGTTGCGCTAGATCGGAAATAGCTTACCATTTTACAAGCCTTACCTCTGATCTCCTCAAGCCCAGGCGTGTTGTCAATTGATTTTCTCACAATGAGGTTCAGAGTATGTGCAATGCACTTTGTGTGGCGCACTTTCAATATTTTAGATGAGGAAATCATGTTTGGTGCTGCATCAGTGACGAGGCATCTGACTTTATTTTGGATGCCCCACTCCTCCATCAAAACCTTTTTCACCTCAGCAATATTTTCGGCTGTATTTGCCTTGGAGAAATGTCCCACTCCTAGCAATACTGTGGACAGTGTATCTTGTTCATTGACAAAATGACATGTCACAGCCAAGTAGGCATCCATATGAATGGATGTCCACATGTCACTGGTGAGACTGACAGCTGTAGCCTTCTCCACTTCTCTCTTTGCTTTCTCCTTTTCCTCTTTGAACTTTTCCGCCACCATTTCCTTTAGAGCCTTTCTGGTGGGGATTGTGTAAGTTGGGTCCAAGACACCAACAAACTGTCTGAAACCAGCATCGTCAACAATGGAAAAGGGCTGCGAGTCCTTCACGATCATGTTCACCAAAGCAGCATCGACCACCTTAGTGGGCTTTGTGTTCATGATCCCTTCAATACACACAAACATTTGAATATGAGGATAAAAATAGGCTTAACATGTTGTATAAGTTGATTAGGCTTTAATGCCATTATTCGCAGGTAGTTCAATAGTCATTATGTGTTGTGGGATCAAGTAAATGGGTCTCCCATCTTACCAATAGCCTGCGGACATTTCATAGGAAGCGGAAGAACCACTAACCAGTACATCCTCTCACCCAAAAAGTGAAGTCAAACGCAATTAGTGACATTTTGTGCTAGTGATGGGAGACATGAATGAATGACTGATTGACAGTTGATGTCCATACCATAAATGCTTGGATTCACTGTCATTGTACTCGTAGATGGGACCGCATCATGCTTAGCACGGAAATGCCTCAGCATTGATGAGGTGTTGTTGTTGTAGGCCAGCTGCTAGTCACAGACCAAGCACTGAACCTAAATAGTACATAAAGTAATTCTAGTCTTATTTATACACACACACACACACACACACACACACACACACACACACACACACACACACACACACGTGCTTAACATAGTTATTAAATCATCAGCCAATACTCGGTGTAGGCCATAGCTGTATAATCTGTATAAGCTCTATAATCTAAATATTTTTATTGCTATAGTACAATTAATGTTGTTATGCATTTAATTTTCAATATATTATCTTACAGAACTAGAACTAGAAATAAATGGTAAAGCAAATTATTATTAAGATGCCAAGTAACAATTATTTATTTTAATTTCTGAAGAGAATGTTATGCTTTATTAATTTTACTCCTGAGAGAATTCCAGTTTAAATTTGATTATAAAAATGTGAATAATTCATTTTGAAATTCTTCATCCCTGTTCAACATGGTAAAATGTTGAACTCACTGAAAAGGAAAGAGTCCCAATTACAGGAATTAACTCATTTTTATGACAGGCAGTCTAATAAATCTAAAATGTATTGACAATTAATGTGGCATTATTTTATTTATATCAGTTTTAATGGACATAGCCTGCCACACCTTTATCGAATTGCTTTGTTGAAATCAGATTTACCCTTGTTGAAACGGTTAACGTTGTCTTAATTTCCTCTTTTAGGCTGTTGTGAAATGGCTGCAATGGTGAAACTCAGAATCATTTTCTCCGAAAATGATTCCCGGAGATTGATCCTTCCAAATGGGATGCCAGAGTCTGTCAGTGAGCTAGTTCAGCAGATAAAGGGACAGTGTGGAGTTAATGGGGACTTCAGACTTCAGTTCATGGATGCAGAATTTGGGAATGAATTCACCAACTTGGAGTCAATGTCGGACATCCAGGACAAAAGTACCATCAAGATCATCTTTAGCTCAGTTGCACCTGTCGAGCCTGGTGAGCCACTGATCCCTCTTTACTCACCTGCTGCCACTTCCCGCACTCTAGATGACTCCTCATCCATTTCATCTCCTGGGAACTCATTTGATACAGATATATTGTCTTCTCCTGAATCTACTTCCTCAAGAGCCACTGCATGGCCCGATGTCTTCCCCATTCCCCGGTTCTCTTATGATACTCAACTACAGCTGGACAGGGCCAATGCTACTTTCAAAGAAACTGGAGCTTTGTTGAATCCTGATCATAAAATTAAGTCTGCCATTCTTGATGGTTTAGCTGAAACAATTGTTCAGTACAAGGTCTACCTCTCTGACAGGGAGTTTGATGAGGTCGCAGAAGCTCTTGTAACAACCCATCCATGTTTGAAAGAGCCTGGTTCAGTCACTGGATATGGCGGATGGAAAACAAGCTTGAAGTATAAACTTGCTAACTACCGAACTAAGCTTAGACGGCTTGGTTGCCCTGAAGTTACTGTGAATTCCTTAAAACATAAACCTGATGGCAAATGTACTCCTGCGTATGGCGTGAAGAAGCCAAAAAAAGCTGAAGTGAATTACTGCCCCACTTATCCAGCTGGTGAAACTGCAGAGACACTGGAAGAAATCAGAGTGGACCTCCTGTCAGAAGTTAAGAAAAAAAACAATGACCACAGGGTGGCTGCAATGATGGAGAAGACCTTTGCTCTCAGAAGGCAAGAGGTAGTACGTGAAGCACCGATGATTGCTGATTTCAAAATGAGGTGGCCAGCTCTCTTCCATGTGTATGAGGTAATTGAATGGGTTTAAAACAACAGCAATATTTTGCTTCCATTGGATTATTATATAAAAGTAACTTGTGACCACATGGGATTTACTGAAGATCAGCTAAAGCAGCCTGTGTTAGCTCAGCTACAAATATGAATGCAGGAACCTAATATACAAGAAATTAATGGATTATGCATTCACATGTATTGAACAGACTTGACTCACTTTTAAATGGACTGAATAATGACAACACAATCCTCTGTTAATTATTTGTGGTTGTATTTGCCTTTGTTAAGTATCCTGGGGTTTTTTTTAAAGGTGCTGTGTAAATCTCAGTTATAAATGTATTCTTATTATTAGTTTTGTCTGTTGGATTATTATTCTGCCTTTTGCAGGTGAGTGCAGAATTCAAGAGGATTACAACAATCCATTTGCAGTCTAAGTTCTTCTCCCAGCTGGATAGTTATTCGGCAAATTTTATGAAGATATATGCCAAGAAGGGTGGAGTGCAAGGGAGAAACATTAAGACCATCATGGCACCTGCAACCCAGGTATGACAAGATATATTTATACAAGCCCAATTGAAGAAAGTTTGGATATTGTGTAAAGTGTAACTAAAACCAAAATGCAGTGATTTGCATTTCAAAACCATCTTTTACTTACAAATAAACATAGAAATTTGGTGAGTTAGAAACATTTGTAAATGTTTTTGTACTTGATTCTAATCTGCTGCTGAGTCATTTTTATTCTCCTTAAACTGCAGCTGAACTAACCAGTTAAATTTGTAATTCACCTTAAATATCTGTTCAGTGACATTGATTTCACTTTGATATGGAGACAAGCTAATGTGATTTCCATGTTTCCTTTATCAGGCTGCGTGATGGTAACCTTTAGTGTTCAAGTGAGCCCAGATTAAATTGTCAGACCCTAATGTTCTGATATCACCTTACAAATAAACAACAGCACTTTAAGCAAATAATTTACTGGAACTACAATGTTTATTTTACTGCTCTGTTTATTAAAACATCAGATTCAACATTTGCTGCACCATTCATCACTAGTCCCTAAACAGCATGGGTGTTTTTTACTGTTATATTTTAGTCTTCTTTATAGATTGTTAATCCCTATCTGATAATGTCCCTAGAGTACACTTGTAGGGATTATTTCATGGAAGAAGAGTCATATGACCCGTGAAACGCTCCTTTAGATTGGTTAGATATTGCTAACACTAGAGCTGGGCGATATGACCCAAAATTCATATCTCGATATTTTTTAGCTGGATGGTGATAAAGGATATATATCTCGATATTTTTTTAAAGCCATAAGTTAAGAACAAAAAGAGAGTTCTTAGTCACACTGTGTCCCAGATGTCACACGGGCACTTTTATTTACATACAGCGTAGATGTACATGAAGAAATTACTCTAAAATAAATTATCAGCATTTATTAAATAATCATGGTCCATAAATAAAAGAAAACAATGTTGTTTTTGTGCATAACAAAAAGCTCACAATTGTGCAGTCAAAATGTAAACTAATAGACGCTGAGCATAATAACAAAGAGACAGATTTCACAGCTGCACCACGTCTCTGAACAGGTGCCATTTGTGGTCCTTATACACACACAGTACGGTAATATTACGTTGAAGCACAGTACATATCACTCCACGAGGCTCCTCCCCGGTAGCCGTAATCCTCCGACAATCCATCAAGCGGTGCAGCTCCGTAGCTTAGCAAAGTCATATTAAAACATTTTTGACAGATTGCTGAGCGCTGTGTACCACATAAAATCGGTTCGCGGTCAGTAAGCACAACCAGAATTCATACATAAGGCGGCGCACTGTCGATTTTTGAGAAAATGAAAGGATTTTAGGCCATGCATGTCGTTAGCGCGGTTAGCTCGCTAACACGTTGACGCCGTCCAGCCCCACGCACGGTAACTCGCTAACGGAGATTTTCCGCTTTCATCTTGTCATTGCCTGCAGGTGAAGCTATGGGGGAGGGGGAGTTGGGTTCAGTGAAGGAGAGGCGAGGCCGAGTAACGTTGCGTAGAGACAAAAGTGGACGAAAGAGAGGCAAACCTGCGGCTCCACAAGTATAATTATAACGTAACATAGACTTTATCGATATAAACGATATTGTCACATCTTATATCTCGTATGAAAATATATCGATATTTTTAAAGAACTCGATATATCGCCCAGCCCTAGCTAACACCACCCTTTTTATGGAAACAAGCCGGGGAAATCCTAGGTTAAGTTAACGAGTTCATAACCAACTTTGTGTGAGTGCATATCCTGATCACCAGTGTTAATCCAGATAAGGGAAAGATACCCTGGGTATGTTGAACTCGCTTCATAGTATAGGCCTCTGTTGCTCGACGTTTGGGAGAAGAATGTAATGTCATTCAAATGTTATGGGGGTGGTCAGAGGTCTGGAGAGCTGGCAGGCCAGTTCATCAAATTCAAGATGAGCTAATATTTTTCTTAAAAATTATCAAATTTTCCCAGATTAAAAATTTAATATGTTTATTTGTAAGTGACATGTAGTTTTGAGACTTTCTTGACTTGGGGATGGTATGGCATGATTAAACTCATAGACAAAGTAATAAATAATATTACAATGACAGATTTGTCTAAAATGCATAAAGACTATTCTATTCCAAAGGGGTAAAGATTGCAGAACAATAGCCTCTAAATTTCTCACAAAATGTTCTTTAACCCCACTGCTAGATATGTGTGTGTTATATATATATTAGGGGTGCAACGATATTCGTATCGATATCGAACCGTTCGATACAGTGCTTTCGGTTCGGTACGCATATGTATCGAACAATACAATTTAAAAAATTTATTTATTTATTTATTTTTTTTGTTGTCCCGTTTGGATCTATAGCCATCAGAATTGTTGTCTTGAGGCCAAGAAAGATGCCAAGCGGATTTATTTTACCAAGTGGATCATCATATTGGTCCATTTGATTGACCTTTATTATAATTATGAATTTATTTTATTTTCAGTTGCAAACGGGACAGACATGACTGTGGGATAGGACAGGGGGAAAGAATGAAAGAAAGAGGGGAGAGAAAGAAAGAAAACCAAAGGGGAGAAAAAAAAAGAACAATACAAAATTTGTAATTTTTTTTATCAACTTTCCTTCTGACGATGCTGTCTGTGTTGAGCGCTCAGTGAATCTGCGTTCAACTACTCCGCCTAGGCTGCACTGTCCAGCGCAGATCCACTGAGCGCTCAACACAGACAGCATCATCAGAAGGAAGAGCGCAGGGCAAGCTAGCGAGACAGAAAGTTAAGCTGTGCTAAATAACCAGGGGTGCACATAAGTGGAGCACATTCGCTGTCAAAATAAAAAACACGTACAAGGGTTAGGGTTAAATTTAAAAACTGTACTTTTTTGCCAAATATATATTTATAATTTTAATAAATGACAAATTAAAAAGGCATGAACATTTTTTTTGTATCGAAAAAATATCGAACCGTGACACCAAAGTATCGAACCGAACCGAACCGTGAATTTTGTGTATCGTTGCACCCCTAATATATATATATATATATATATATATATATATATATATATATATATATATATATATATATATATGTGTGTGTGTATATATATATATATATATATATATATATATATATATATATATATATATATATATATATATATGTGTGTGTATATCTATGTGTGGAGAGTGAGATAGAGTATATTTGTGTAATTTATGTATTTTCCCTCTGTGTATTAAGACTGCTGCTGTTGAAGTCAGAAGAGAATGCATCCTCAAAGGTCTTTGCGTGTACCTGAATGAAGATCCAGAGAAGCTGGTGAAGGATTACCTGGTACAGTGGGGCAAAAAAGTATTTAGTCAGCCACCGATTGTGCAAGTTCCCCCACCTAAAATGATGACAGAGGTCAGTAATTTGCACCAGAGGTACACTTCAACTGTGAGAGACAGAATATGAAAAAAAAAAATCCATGAATTCACATGGTAGGATTTGTAAAGAATTTATTCATAAATCAGGGTGGAAAATAAGTATTTGGTCAATAACAAAATTACAACTCAATACTTTGTAACATAACCTTTGTTGGCAATAACAGAGGTCAAACGTTTACTATAGGTCTTTACCAGGTTTGCACACACAGTAACTGGTATTTTGGCCCATTCCTCCATGCAGATCTTCTCGAGAGCAGTGATGTTTTGGGGCTGTCGCCAAGCAACACGGACTTTCAACTCCCGCCACAGATTTTCTATGGGGTTGAGGTCTGGAGACTGGCTAGGCCACTCCAGGACTTTCAAATGCTTCTTACGGAGCCACTCCTTTGTTGCCCGGGCGGTGTGTTTTGGATCATTGTCATGTTGGAAGACCCAGCCTCGTTTCATCTTCAAAGTTCTCACTGATGGAAGGAGGTTTTGGCTCAAAATCTCACGATACATGGCCCCATTCATTCTGTCCTTAACACGGATCAGTCGTCCTGTCCCCTTGGCAGAAAAACAGCCCCATAGCATGATGTTTCCACCCCCATGCTTCACAGTAGGTATGGTGTTCTTGGGATGCAACTCAGTATTCTTCTTCCTCCAAACACGACGAGTTGAGTTTATACCAAAAAGTTCTACTTTGGTTTCATCTGACCACATGACATTCTCCCAATCCTCTGCTGTATCATCCATGTGCTCTCTGGCAAACTTCAGACGGGCCTGGACATGCACTGGCTTCAGCAGCGGAACACGTCTGGCACTGCGGGATTTGATTCCCTGCCGTTGTAGTGTGTTACTGATGGTGACCTTTGTTACTTTGGTCCCAGCTCTCTGCAGGTCATTCACCAGGTCCCCCCGTGTGGTTCTGGGATCTTTGCTCACCGTTCTCATGATCATTTTGACCCCACGGGATGAGATCTTGCGTGGAGCCCCAGATTGTGGGAGATTATCAGTGGTCTTGTATGTCTTCCATTTTCTGATGATTGCTCCCACAGTTGATTTTTTTCACACCAAGCTGCTTGCCTATTGTAGATTCACTCTTCCCAGTCTGGTGCAGGTCTACAATACTTTTCCTGGTGTCCTTCGAAAGTTCTTTGGTCTTGGCCATGGCGGAGTTTGGAGTCTGACTGTGGGCAGGTGTCTTTTATACAGATGATGAGTTCAAACAGGTGCCATTCATACAAGTAACGAGTGGGGGACAGAAAAGCGTCTTACAGAAGACGTTACAGGTCTGTGAGAGCCAGAGATTTTCCATGTTTGAGGTGACCAAATACTTATTTTCCACCCTAATTTACGAATAAATTCTTTACAAATCCTACCATGTGAATTCATGGATTTTTTTTCACATTCTGTCTCTCACAGTTAAAGTGTACCTCTGGTGCAAATTACTGACCTCTGTCATCATTTTAGGTGGGGGAACTTGCACAATCGGTGGCTGACTAAATACTTTTTTGCCCCACTGTATGTTAATTTGCAGTTATCCTTATCTAAGGAGATGATCAAAGATAGGCTCAAACTACATATAAAAAGCTACATGCAAGAAGTTTGTGGCTTTAAAAATTACCTTTTAAAAATAGGAAAAGTAAGGGCTTTATTTTTCTCACTAGATACTGCACGCACCATTCTTGAGTGTTTTATACTAACCTCATAAAATAATATCATCACAGAACTAATATCATATAATGATTCACCCCTTCACGCACACATTCATACAAGTATTTCTATGTAGCATTCACACTTTGATGAATGTATCAGGAGCAACTTAGGGTTTAGTAACTTAAACTTACCCATGGTTAGTTCTGGTATTCAGACTGGAGAACCCAAGGATTAATCCAGTACACAACTTGCTCTACCTCCTAAGCCACAGCCACCCCTAACTCAATATCTTAAAAGACGGGACTTTGTTGAGGTATTGAATTAGATTGTCTTGAGTCAGAAAAAATATCAGGCAGTCATTTTTGATTATATTTACATTATTATAAAGTTTGAATGAATAAAGCTTTTAGGTATTTTACATTAATTATCTCTCTCTCTCTTTTTTTTTTTTAAATTGTCACAGGACGTTGATAAAAGCATCGCCACTGCCATAGCAGAGACAGTCTTTGGAATCTGTGTCATTCGATCAGAGGGTGCGGAGCCTGGCGATGACCCTCAGGATGTTATGATTGTTCTAGAGGGGGTGGAAGTGATGGGTGAGTTGGGCAGTGTAGCTTTTGCAGTGGCAATGTTGCTTGGTCTGGTCTACTCACTAAACCTGAGCTACCCTCCTGAACTCAGGTACACCTTTGAGGTTCTGCAGAAGATTCTTATGGAGTTGGATGCACACAAACTATCCAACAAAGTACAGGTTCTCAAAACTCTCTTTCTCGTTGAGAAATGTTGCCAATACAACAGCTACACCATGTATCTGGAACATGTACCAGAAAGAACTGCAGACAGATGATACAATGCATTTTCTTATTCATTTTGAGATACACAAAATTGGTGATATTTGTTTTTTTTGAAAGTGCATCTCTTTGACCTTCAAAATCACTTGATTCAGCCGTTCATTGTAGTTAAAAAATGGTTTGAACAGGTTAAGTTTCCACCATCTCCACTACTTTTTTTTCTGTGATATAACTTGCATTCGATGTATTCTTCACATGTTATGTGAAATTTGCTATAAATACAATAAATTGGAGAAAACAAAAAGATGTGTATGACAAATTTTAATTTACCTTTTAGATGTAATAGTGAAATGTATGTTAACCAGACTCTAGACTTTGTTAAATGCTCCAAAAATTACTCTTTAAATTAACTTAAAATAATCATGGAAAGAATTTCCACGTGATTAAATTGCTTTCTATTAACATTAAAGACTTGTGTTGGAATAACTTAATTTGTATGAGTTGGTTCAACTCAATTAACTTAAGCTGGGACCAAATTTAGTAAATTAGTTGGAGAAAACCTACTGAATTGAGTTTGAACAAAAATCTTTAAGTTGGATCAACACTATTAAAATATATTGGATCAAAATGCAGTAAATACGTTGATTCATCAATCTTTAATTAAGTTGGTCCAACTTGAGTGGATTAAGTTGGAGTAACAGAATTGCATGGTGCTAAAATAAAGCAATTTAATCACGTGGAAATTCTTTCCATGATTTTTTTATGTTCATTTAAAGAGTTATTTTTTTGAGTGTATACTGAAATTTGCCTCAAACACGCACCAGCAGGGTTGCTCCATTTGTTTTTGTGCTTGTATTATCAAGATCTACCTCACTATATAAAACACCTTGAAATAATTAGCTGTTAACCCATTAGGGCTGGGTCATATTATACCGTTCACGGTAATACCGGTATAATGTTGGGCAACGATAGGAAAATGAAATATCGTGATAGAATGAGTAAAACGCGCATGCGCAGTGCCTTTGTTTTCATACGCACATGGCCGATTGTTGAGTGAATCAGATGAACCAGAATTGGTTTGTAAAAATGGTGCAACTTCAGTGATGTGGAACTGGTTTGGTGTTTGTCCGTCAGATACACGACAAAGCACATTTTTTGCAGAACATGCAAGCGGCCGTTGTTATTGTCGTATTTGTCGGACTAAGATGCTCTTAAATCTGGGAGTAATCTGGGTCCTAAACTCTGTATGCTTCAGGTCAAACAACACTGCAGCATCACTGAGAGTTAAAAACTGTCTAAATTCTTTCATCTTTAATAAAACGATCAGCATTGCTGCTTTACCAGGTGTAACTATGAAGTTTAACTTCCAGGCATCCATGAAAACAAAATTTATTACATTTAACGGAGTTGGAAGTTAGCAGGAAGCTAGCGGAAGTTAGCTCGCTAGTTTCGCTAGTTACCTAAGCATGATATAGCATGTTCTGACTGAGAGATTTCTGAAAAAAATCAAACGTACAGCTCTGCTATCACTTCCAACATAAATGAAGACAGAAAACTAAACAGCAGTGACGTTTGTAAGGTTACTGAAGTTGGGCTAGCTGGTATATAATGATGTGCTACGTGGTCGCTAGCGACACAGCTACGTTAGCATAACATAAACACAGTGAAGCTGGAGGACGAACACTAACACTTTTCCACTTATAAAAGTTAACGTTCCTGATAGTTAGAGACAAATGCAATCGCATGGCAGGATGCTGTAAACGGACCAAACTTCAGTCAGGAGAACAACTGATATAATCCATCCACAATACGAGGTTAGTCATTAATATACTGCAACAACATGCAGCTGCCAGAGAATTCAACATTAATGAATCAATGGTACAGAAGTGGAGGAAGCAAGAAGAATGAGTTTAATAAAGTTTGATTTATCTGACTGCTTTGTTTCGCTTAATGTGCCTTATAATCCCGTGCACCTTATGGTCCAAAAAATACGTACTGCACACTGCAGTTTAATGTTGCAAAGCACCTCTTTTTAACTTCAGTGGATATTATACATGGTTATGCTCAGGATATGTCAGCCCATTTCTACTGGAAATGCCTTTTGGTTAAACTTTCAGAAAGGAATTTGCATTTGCACTGTTACATTTTTATAAAGCTTTAATGTACATAAAAACCAGCTTCTTGTTTAAGTGAAAATAAATGGAAGGTTGTCTTTTTGCGCTAGTAATGTTGTGGAGTTGTATTTTGTCTCGCATCAATTATATCGTCAGTTATATCGTTATCGCAAATTTTCAAATATATATCGTGATAAATATTTTTGCCCATATCGCCCTGCTCTATAACCCATTCTGTATAAATAAAATAGAAGTGACTCATGAAACTAAGAAAAATTATGTGTCAGGACTGCATTTCTGCATTATTTTTTTTTGTTTTTTTGTCACAGTGGGAATTCTCTCCATTATCCACAGGACTCACTGTTGTCATTGCCCATACTCTTTGAAAAAGACATGTACTGCATAAAACATGCTCAGCATTTCATTTACAGAACGTAATTGTTCTTCTCACCTGTTAAAAGTGAAACGGCACACAGTGGCAGTCATTTCTAAAGTTGGACTTTAAATCTGAATTTTTCCAGATTAAAATGATTTTACATAATTTTGTCTCACCCTGTTGCATAAAATGCAGAAACAAGCCGAGGTGTGAAAAACGTTTTCCAAGCGTAATTCTTTATTTACTACAGAAAATACTGAGAACTTGCAGCATTAATGTGCTGTGGAAAATGTAAAGGGAAAACATTCTCTCTGGTATATTTATCTCATTCTTGGATGCACACATTAAAAGTAATTGTCAAAAATGTGTCTGCAGAGTTAAGTTCCTTCTCGTGAAAAGAATGACCATGCTTAAAGTGACGTCACTTCTCCAACCTTCCTTTTGTTTTGTTTTTTTGTTTTGTTTTTTTCTTCAAGAGTCAGGCCCAAGAGCCAGCACCAGCAGCTGCCCCTCCCCCAGAGTCGGGGTACCTGGGTGGTAGAGGGAGGCAGAAAGGTGCTCCAGGACCCTTCAGTGCAGAAGGTGCAGTCAAACAAAAAGTCGAGCTACATTTCTTCTGTTAAATATCTTTGTTTGTCCTTTCTTTACTCCATTTATAAGTAAAGTTAAAAATGTAAACTGATGAGGACTGCACTGCAGAGGAAACCATCTCTTCTAATTGTGGAAAGAAATAAGGCAGTCCGATTCGATAACACTTTCTGTGCATTGCTAGAAATGTAAAATGCAGATTATATATTTGTAGACCGACACTATTGCCTTTTTGTTTTTTACATTCATATTAGTGCATGTGGACTGTTAACAGTCTTCATTTGTTTTCATTAGCTCTTCTACAGATTTCAGCTGCATTTCAGCAGGTAAAGCTTGGAGAAAGAAGTGGACGCCGCCGGGATTTTCATGATGCAGGCGTTAACATGAGGCAGGCAATGGAGCATGTGAAGGAATCCAAATGCGGTCAGTAGTTTTAAATCGAAACGATGCCAAATGTAACTTTCTGTAATCTGTGTTGAGGTTTGAAAATTACTACTAAAATTCTGTGTGTGTTCACTTCCTCAGGAGTAACTGGTAATCCCATTCAGCTGACCGCAAACTTCTTTCGCATCCTGTCCCGCCCTCAGTGGGTTCTGTATCAGTACCATGTGGACTTCAAACCACAAATGGAGTCGCGACGCCTGAGATCTGCACTCCTCTTCCAGCACGAGGAAACACTTGGCTCAGCATGGAGCTTCAATGGAGCTCTGCTTTTTCTGCCGAACAGATTGCACAGCAAGGTACTGTGATGCTCCAAACATCGCGCGTTATGAAGAAAGTGTTTGTGCACGCAGATGGAATTGCCTGTTCGTTATCATTGTAAAAAAAGTTGGTTTCCATAAATCAGTCAGCCTGAATGATCAGGTTAGTGTTAATCTCTTGAGAGATTGGAGTTATTGATTGCAAAACACTGAATTCCTGTAATTCTTTCAAAGTAGTAGTTGTTATATTATAAATGGCACAGGAGTTGACAAAGGCGTTGCTTGGTGGCTTGGAAAGTTGTGGTCTTTTGACAAGCCTGGATTTTCCTCTTATCCAGTGTCTAACCCTCGTGTTTAGGAGACTGTGGTCTGTAGCGAGACCAGAAATGGAGAGAAGGTTCAGATAACAATCACCCTGACGAATGAACTGCCACCCTCTTCACCAGTGTGCATTCAGTTTTACAATATCATATTCCAAAGGTAAGCTTTCCACCTTTCAGAGCTTCTTTTTAAAAAGTGATGTGCAGCAATATTTTGTGCAGGACCACCACCTGTCTTTTTTTGCTCTGCCCTTTTCTTGGTTGCTGTTATAAACAAACAAACAGATTATTTCAGGGTCTCTTTGCAAGAGACTAAAAGTGATAAATATTACCATTCTGTAGAATATTCTTATATTTCACTTTTACTTGTTTCCATGTTCTAGTGGGTCCTGTTGTGGCTCTAATGTGAAAGGGGATATAATATAATATAACATATTATAATATAATATAATGTAATATAATATTGGATAATATAGTGTGATATGATAAATTTACCCTACCGCCTACTGGTGTTGGCCAGCAGTGTTGGTCAAGTTACTTGAAAAAAGTAATCAGTAACTAATTACTGATTACTTCCCCAAAAAAGTAATCCCGTTACTTTACTGATTACTTGTTTTCAAAAGTAATTAATTACTTAGTTACTTAGTTACTTTTTAAAAACACGATTTGCAACCTGAAGAGGTGATAAAGCGATAGATCTCTCAGCCCAATTCTACTTTTTCTACATAATCCATCATACAAAATGTAATCAAATGGAAAAGTCCCTTTTTAAAACTTGTTTTATCAGTTTTAACCTTTTAACTTTATGCATCAAGCAAAAATGCAATTATATGCAACATTCACTGACTGGAAGAAATTTGTTTAATATTTAAACCTATTTTCTGCACATTCCAGCACATAAAATAAAATATTTTTTGTGTTTACACTCACTCTTTCAAATAGATGCAAGTAAAACACAGCAGAAAATAAATAAAGTCAAAGACTAGCGGTCCTTTTGCTCTATTTTCACCTGTAAAGCAGGACTGCAGTAGGCGGAGGTTTACCCTGGTGCAAGTGTGCCGCAGCGGTCAGTGGAAGGATATGGCAGCTCTGTGAATTTCCCATTACGTCGTAGCGCACTCGGTGCTTGCTTGGAAGTTTAGGGGGTTTTTTTCGCTGTAAAAAGAAGTTTTCTTCCCATGCACAACGGACACTAATTTTTTTGTCACTTTTTATGGAATCAAACTCAAAGTAAGGTCAGTACTTCCACGCTTTAAACGCTGCACGCTCATACTCTCTCCAGTACTCGATATATGATCCACTGTTGATCTGCACACAGCTGTTGTCACAAACGTCATCCTTGCTTACGTCATGAGACATTCTCGCAAAAAAAATCACGGTTTTGGCATGTTTTTTGAAGTTTACAAATACTTAAGTGCAAAAATGTACTCCTCCTACCCCCAGTGCCCCAACAAACTCATTCATTTTGTGTTCAGAATCAGCCTCTGCTGGTTTAGAATAATTTTAGGTTTATACAAAGAAAATCAAATTAATTTGGTATTTCTTAATTACATTTATGAACAACTAACAAAATTTATATGTGTTCTTTGAAAGAAGGACCTGAATCTGTTTTTTGAGTGTGGGGTTAATGTTTAATTTAATTCCATGATGTATCTTTTTAAGCAGGAACCCACAGTGACTTCTCTCTGAGGCCCAAAAAAGATGGTGAGAGTGCTGTCAGTCTGGTCATTGTGTTGTAGTTGTTCTGAATCCAAGTTTTCTGGGTGCATCATGGGCTATTGCAGATGTTTTCTTTAGCCTTGTAGGACCTTGCTTCCACATATGTGGACGTCACATTTTAGGTTGTCTAGACAAAAATACAAAATTTTGCTCTACGAGGGTCTCAATTCCACTTACGAGAACATTATACTGCCTCTGTTCTATCAAAATGTAAAACAAATGTCCTCATGAGTGGGTCTCATTTTTCTCAGAAACAAAAATCTGGTAAATCTTTTTTTTTTACACTAATCAGGTCCCAATCAGCCCAAATAGCAAAGAGAAATTAAAAATGCATGCCATGAAAGAGATCGCGTCTTAGCACATTAAGCTAGGATTTGGCTTACCAGGATAAAGAAATCTGATGCAAGTAATCAACTGTCAGATTATTAAGTAGTGGAGACTATGAATTGTTGTTGGGTGCATGTGGCTTAACTCACACCAAATTAAAACATAAAAGTTAAAATCTTTGGGAACATTCATGGCTTTAGTTAGATTTAACTGAGTAACCATACACAGATCCTCCCTTCTTTACAAGACATATTGAGAAGACACTGATTTACATGTGAGCATCTTTGTTATATGAAATGGTCACATGCCCTAAATGTCTTTACTTTTTTGCTTTTGTGTTATAGCCAGAAGACATGGGTGTCACAGTTCCAATGGATGATCAGGACATCCAGTTGCCACGTCTGGACAGATGTTCAAAGTGTTTATGCTTTTATCATTTCAATTTTGTGTTCGAAAAAAAAAAAAAAGCTTAAAGGCTGAGTCACAAAAAAAGTTAAAGACACCCTTGAAGGACAAACAAAGTTCTTTATGTTTTTGCTAGAAATATGGCCTTCTATGTAAGCATAGGGTCAAAAACAATGAGCTCAAACAACAACTACGCTCAAACAATTACTATGCTCAAACAACAAAATAAGACTTTCTATGTAAACTGGGCCTTTAAAGGTAGAAAAGCTGGTCATCCAGTTTCATATTGGGCTCTTTGTGGATGCTTAAAGACACCCTTGAAGGACAAACAAAGTTCTTTATGTTTTTGCTAGAAATATGGCCTTCTATGTAAGCATAGGGTCAAAAACAATGAGCTCAAACAACAACTACGCTCAAACAATTACTATGCTCAAACAACAAAATAAGACTTTCTATGTAAACTGGGCCTTTAAAGGTAGAAAAGCTGGTCATCCAGTTTCATATTGGGCTCTTTGTGGATGCTCTGACCCACAAGGAAAGCCAACTTGTGGGCGTATTGGCAGGGAGCAGGCACTCTGATATGGAACGCCAGGACTGCCATAATGAATTAATTAAATACACCATTAAATAATTAATTAAATGTGGCAATAATTAATTAAAATTGGAATTAATTAATTAAATAAATAGTTATGATATATGTAATTAATTAATTATTGACACATTTAATTAATTATTTATGTATTTCACGTTTTAATTAATTATTGACACATTTAATTAATTAATTATTGACATATTTAATTAATTATATATGTATTTCACATTTTAATTAATTATTGACACATTTAATTAATTATTGACACATTTAATTAATTATTTAATGATATATTTATTTATTTCATTTTGGCAGTCCTGACGCCTGGCTCTCATCATGAAATAATTTTATCTGTCAGCCTCACCCATCAAACTCAGGGGGCGGGGTTAACGCTGATCGAGTCAAAACCATTGCTTTGGCCTGGTGGCCATTGTTTCTAGCACACAACAACCGGCATGTGGAAGCTAACAGAACTGAGCTTTGAAAAACCCTGTTTGTGTGTTACCAAATACCGTTTTAATATTTTTTTAGCCGAGAATGTAGTGGTTTAATCTTCATGTGTCTGGTCGGTTTGTCAAGATACAGCCTCTTTGCAAAAGTGTTTCGATGATTTCGGAGATGTCGTCCCAGTCTCACGGCAAAGCGTGGGATAGACCTGCTCGCCTCGCAAGCAATCCCACCGACAAAGCGCAGGCCCCGGTACACAGCTGTAGTAACCCCCGCTGACTTCTTTTACTGAGGTTATATTTATCGGTGTTTTATTTCCTGATGTTCTTATGTGTCCTACGTGTTTCAGTCGCCAATTCTGAATTATAACTAACATTAAAAACATGTTTAAGGAGGAGAGAGAGCAAATAAATCTGTTTAACATCTGATCTTTGGGTTTTTGTTCAGTAATCAGCGTGACCTGTGTATAAACACATAAAAGAGATAACGTTGGTGTTTCCGTCATGTAGTAACTGCTGGCTTTAACTGTACAAAGGTTGTTCGACACTATGAAACACATACAGACTTCATGATGTTCGGCTAATATTTTTATTGTGAATATTAATCATGCTGACCTCGCTCTGTACACCACGCAGCGAGGTCAGCATATCCACGATATCCTCAGCTCCATGAGTTAACACAAAGTTTCCCAGCTGACTATCTAACTGCCAACTATTCCAGAGACGTGAAAATATACAGCATAAAGAAAAGTGTAAGAGACTCAGCAGCAGATTAGAATAACAGTTTGTGGCGTGAATAAGACACGGCGGGACCACGGAGCAACGTTCAGAGTCATCTTTATTTACATCTCACCACACCACAACACCCCCAAACCCCTCAGTCCCCGTGTTTTTAACTAGGCGGGCGTGATTAAGGATGCCGTGCAGGTGCGTCCGCCCTCCCTGCACGGCACCGCAGACCACGCCCCACCACATACCCCCATCGCCCGATTGAGGCCGGGGAGCCATCCGGCCGAACCTACTCCCCCACCGCCAGTGGGAGAGGGAATCAGCCCGGACAGCTGGCACCCCCAGGCCCCGGCCAAGCGACGGGGAGGTGCGAGTTCAGGCGGCCGCCCGCAAATCCAGCGGCGCAGGCAAAGCTGGTTCGGAAGTCGGACACGTGACAGGTGCACCCGGCGCGGCCGGCACAAGCGTGAGCCCCAGCTCACAGGTGGCTGGGCAGAGGTGTGGCGTGTACAGGCCTCTGGTGGTGAGGCCGGTCTGGCGAGCACGGCGATCTCAAGCGTGGCGCCCGCCTCGCTCGCCAGTTCCACTCGAGCAAGCTCCCCTGGCACTGGGACCTCCAGCTCCTTGCGCGGCCCCTCCGTCACCGCTGTCGCTCCCTGCTGGAGCAGCCCATAGCGCGACTCCTCCGTCACTACTGCTCCCTCCGCCGCCACTCCCGGCTCGAGCAGCCCCTCGTGCAGCTCCTCTTTCTCCAACCGGCGCAGACCCTCGCGCACCTCGTCTGCCGCCTCCGGTTGGAGCGGCTCATCCACCACTCCCGGCAGGAGCAGCCCTTCACCTGGCTGTTCCCCCTCCTCCGGCAGGCGCAGATCCCCGCGCGCCTCGTCTGCCACCTCCGGCTGCTGAGGTGCCTCACGCGGCTCCTCCACCGCTTCACTGTCCTCGGGACACACCTGTGGGGGTGGCGCCCAGGCCCAGAGCAGCGCCGCCAGCTCCCCAATCCTTTCCAGGTGCCGCTCGGACTGGTCCTGCAGCTCTTCCTGCTGGCGACGCACCTCCGCCGCCTGCTCCCGCTGGGCGGCCGCCATTTCGGCCACCCTCTGGGCCAGCTCCTCCATTCCCTGGCTCCGATATGGACCCGCCGTGCTGCCTCCTGGGTTTCGGCACCAATGTGGCGTGAATAAGACACGGCGGGACCACGGAGCAACGTTCAGAGTCATCTTTATTTACATCTCACCACACCACAACACCCCCAAACCCCTCAGTCCCCGTGTTTTTAACTAGGCGGGCGTGATTAAGGATGCCGTGCAGGTGCGTCCGCCCTCCCTGCACGGCACCGCAGACCACGCCCCACCACACAGTTATACATTTAATAAATCACCAAATGAATCCAAGAAACGAGCAAACCTGTTCCGACAATTTGAATTTGTATTCCCTCAGCTGCAGACTCGCTGCTGTTTAAATGTTTGAAAAGGAAGATTAGATATAAACAAACGTCAAACATAGACTCAGTCTGCCTTCACATTTGATATGAGGCCAGCACGTATAGTGGCCTCAGCAGGCTA
Source organism: Maylandia zebra (assembly GCF_041146795.1). Lineage (NCBI taxonomy): Eukaryota > Metazoa > Chordata > Actinopteri > Cichliformes > Cichlidae > Maylandia > Maylandia zebra. The sequence goes on along the minus strand of NC_135182.1, from coordinate 9,021,721 downwards.
TTACTGAAATACACGTGCTATATCATAAACTATGATATAAACAGGGAGGTCCTATTAACATGTTTAGTTTTAAAGGACACCTTCCTGCCTTTAGTCTCATTCATGAGCAGTATTCGTTTTCTTCTAACATCCAGAAGTCTGCACAATGTGTTTCATAGTTTGTAACAAGCCTTTGACAGGTAAACATAACATGACCGAAAAAGCAAAAAAAAAAAAAAAAAAAAAAAAGAGAGAGAGAGAGAGAGAGTGTTGACATAAGAAGAGAAAATGCTCTCAATTATGGAGACAGGCAAATGGTTCATTTATGTTTGATGTGTGTTTATTCCTCCCTAAATATCGTCGGTGAAGTTCGCCATGCACGTCAGATTTTCCTGCGCATTTTTATACCTCTGCCAACAGAGAGAGAAAAAAAATCACATTCTAACAGACAGCTGGTGCTTAGAATACAGTTGAATAACTATTAAAAAACAGATGATATTTAGATGATAGTTCAGTCTAACACATGTGCCAGTGAACCATTAAACGTCTGTGAAACTATGCAGTTATGAAACGTAACTTTAACCTCAGCCAAACCGATTTGCTCAGTTGTAAATAAAACAGCGAAGTAAACGTGACCCGACAGACAGAACCTGAGTGAATGAAGTCCAGCGTTTAACCACTGAGAGCTAAAACTCAGCTGAGGTTTGAAAGCTGTGTGCTGGTGATTGGACATCAGCCGCTGATAAAGCTGGCTCGCCTATAAAGTGCTCTGTAAGGAAACAAGCTCCAGCAGCTCTGCGCTCGGGGAAAATACTATATTTACTTATCTTGTGCAGTTAAACTGTGACTATCACCAGGTAACTAGGCGTGTTTCTTGAATTAGCAGCAGGTGTTAAACAGCTGACAGATGAGGAGGAGGATGCATGCAGGTAAACTGAGGGTCTGCTGAGCTGATCGCTGGTTTCGTGAGAAAAATGTCAGCTCTTCTTTATGTTACAGAAGCACAGAGACACAAGACCAGGCGGAAAGAGACGATCGTTCGGTGAAAATGAGAATCTGCGAATGCAACATGTGGAACACGGAGAGTGGAATATGTAAACAAACCGGTTAATGTACCCCCTCGGTGCACTCTGCATGCTAACTGTTAGCAGAGCTAGTGAAATCTCTGAAAACATCTGAGCACTTTTGCAAACATGTTCTATGTTGACAACCTGACCAGACATACGGCGCGACATTCGCGGCTAAAACACTGTTAAAAGTGTAGCTGGTGACAGAAAAACGGCCTGTGATTTGATCTGCATTCTGGGATAACTGGCTGCCCCAAGTCTGCACAAGCAATCGATTATCTAGGATCGACCTGTTTTGACTTACTTTGCACGGCAACCAATCAAATGTTAGAGAAGCTGCATGGGCAGCGTTAACCCCGCCCCTGAGTTTGATGGGTGAGGCTGACAGATAAAATTATTTCATGACGAGAGCCAGGCGTCAGGACTGCCAAAATGAAATAAATAAATATATCATTAAATAATTAATTAAATGTGTCAATAATTAATTAAATGTGTCAATAATTAATTAAAATGTGAAATACATAAATAATTAATTAAATGTGTCAATAATTAATTAATTAAATGTGTCAATAATTAATTAAAATGTGAAATACATAAATAATTAATTAAATGTGTCAATAATTAATTAATTACATGTGTCATAACTATTTATTTAATTAATTAATTCCAATTTTAATTAATTATTGCCACATTTAATTAATTATTTAATGGTGTATTTAATTAATTCATTATGGCAGTCCTGGCGTTCCATACTCTGATGATCCCCTAAAGCACAAAGAAAAACAATCAGGCATGACCAACACAATGCCAAAGTCAGTGACATTTACACAGTCGGGGAAAATTATTTGATCCCTGCTGAATTTATACGTTTGCTCACTTACACAGAAATGAAGTCTAATTTTTAATGGCAGTTTTATTTTAACAAATACAGAAAAAAAAACATTATATCAGAGTTATGAATGGATTCACATGTCACTGAGTGAAAAAAGTATTTGATACACAAGTAAAACACAAGTGGGTACTTTGTGAAGGAACTCTTGGCCAGTACAGCCGTATAGTCTGTCACCAGGTTTGCACACATCTCTGGAGTGATTTTGGCCCGGTCCTTTTTACAGAAACTAAGTCCTTTAGGTTTCTCAGTTGCCACTTGGGAACTCAAAGCTTAAGCTCCCTCCACAGGTTTTCTATACAATTGAGGTCTGGAAACTGACTAGACCACTCAATGACCTTAATGTACTACTTCTTTGGCCGGTATGTTTTAGGTCATCATCATGCTGGAAGACTGATTCGGACTAGGGCTGCCACGATTAGTCGACTATCAAAATCGTCGACGACTAATTTAATAGTTGATGTGTCGTTTGAAGCTTTGTAAGATCCCAAAAGACGCAGGAATAAGTAGTAGTATTTAAGGGTGTAATAACGGACTGAAGCAGAAGATGGCAGCACTGCATGTACAAGGATGTCAGCTGCCGTTAAACCTTGAAGAAGAGGAAGCCTTGTCCCAGAATTCGTAGCGCAGCCCTGCTCAGTTTCCAACAATGGCGGCAGCTAGTTAGTTTTAATGTTACTCTTATTATTCTTTCTGGGTCACAAAATAAACGTTTAACATATTTTCAGGCGAGAATGTAGCTGTGTAAACTTCAAATATCTGCTCAGTTTATCAAGACACCACGTATTTTCAAAAGCGCTCCGACGTTTTCGGAGACGTCTGTTACCCACCAGCTCGATAGCGAGCCGGGGTTCAAGGCTCACCAGAGCCGGTGAGAACACCGGACTCCCAGCAAATCGTTTTCAAACCCAACGCCGTCTTTCACTACTCAGGTTAAACATATTGTAATGACCTGGCTGGGGTTGTTAGCCAGGTGCATTCTGGGTATTGTGTTGTCTGTGTTTTCTATCATTCTGCTAGTTCCTATGTGTTTGATTCGCATGTTGTGTTAGTGTTATGTTAATGTAAGCCACAGTGAAGTTGATGTGTGTTCTGTGGAGTGGGTTGAATTGGCATGGTTGGCTGACACCGCGACTCTATGTGGTGGTAGCGTGAAAGGGGTTCGGTGTCAGCAGCGTTACGTTGTTGAAAAAGATGGTAAATAAATGACTGGTGTGAACCACTACTGCCTCCTGCTGGATCATTCGGGGATTATCAGTCTGCTGCTGAGACGCTCGGGGTCGTGCGGTGTATGAGGCACGAGCGCTCTCCATTCGCTGTGAAGTTTAGCGATAGCTGCTAGCGCCCCGCTAGCCGTTTTAGCTAGTGAGCAGTTTAGCCAGTTTAGCTCCACTAACCCACGGTCGTTACAATTGGTGTCAGAAGTGGGATTCATGAGTGTCTAGCAGACACTATGGAGCCGACCATAGGCGAATTAGAGCGTGTAATCCGAGACAACAGCTCGCTTCTGGAAAGCATGGCTGCCGAGACCCAGCGGAGAAGACCCGAGCTGGGGCAGCCAGAGGGCCACAGCGAGCCCCGGAACAGCCACCCCCTGCTCTCCCTGTGACGGGAGGGGATTCCTGGGGCCGCACCAACTTTACAACTTTCAATACAGTTTCTATTCAAATCACATCTTATCTATCATTGTGTGGTTCCTTCTCTGCTGATCCTTTCAAGGCTCCATAGTCTTACCTAGAACTTTCTGATACTGGTCCAAAGTTGTCGAGACAACAATTTAATGCATATCTCATGTTGTTTAATTGTAATACCTGTTACAAAAGTGGCGAGCCAGCCAGGAGCCTAGTTAAGTGTCAGCAGTGAAACATATCTCAAGTTTGGGGAATTGTATAAAAAAAAAAAAAAAAGAAAAAAAAAAGTTGTTTAAATGTTTTAGCGTCATTGCCAAAGATGGAGTTCATAGCTAACTCAGGTATCAAAGTCCCTAATGCAGTGATTGTAAGTGGGTTGCTTGGATCGCCAGAAGATGAGGAGATTATAGACTTTCTGAAGAAATTTGGTTCTTTTAGGCTTGTTTCAGTAACTGATGCTGATCAGAGTTCTATAAAAACCTGATTATTGAATATCAAGATGGTGCCGCCATTGAAGCCTTATCTTCTCTTTTGCCTTACACACATGAACTCAAAGAGAACCCAAGTGTCAGGTATCTCGTTCAAGCTTTGGCTAGCATTTACACTACGAAGGTTGGCTGCAATGTTACCAAAACCTACCTCAATGAGATAAAGAAATTGGCAAAATTAAGTGGGAAAGACTACGAAGAAGTGCTGAGAGACATGATGTCAGAGATCAGTGAGGCAATTGGAACAGACAGCATTGATGAGGCATCTGTAGCCAAACCGTTCGACACATCTCTTGAAACAGTTGAAACCTCAGAGCACCAGATGTTCAGAAATCCCTCCTTAACAGATTCCGGTCAGGATTGCCCCAAACCAAAGCCACCCACCATCCTGAGGCAAAATCTACCCATCAGGGAGAGTGACCTGCATCCACCTGAAGTTCAAAAGGTCATCGTTGAACACATTGTAAGGAAAAGTGACTGTAACACATATCCACATTTTCCCATCAAGCTTCACCCATTTTCAGGAAAAACCACAAGACCCAGTAATGAGACCGACTACGACACATGGCGATCACATGCTGAGCTTCTCAGGAAAGATCCCACTCTGTCCAATCTTCAGAAGTCTCGGAAAATGGTTGAAAGCTTGCTCTCCCCTGCAGCAGATATTGTTAAAAGGCTAAGTCCTGAAGCTACCCCTGAAACTTACCTTCAACTGCTGGATGCAGCCTTTGGAACTGTTGAAGATGGCGAAGAACTTTTCGCCCAGTTTATGAACACTCTTCAGGATCCTGGTGAAAAGGCTTCGTCTTACCTCTGCCGCCTCCAGGCTGTTCTAAACCTTGCTGTTAAGAGGGGAGCAATTGCTGCTGAAGAAGCAGACAAATATATTCTCAAGCAATTCTGCCGTGGTTGTTGGGACAACATCTTGCTCTCTGACCTCAACCTAGAAGAAAGGAAAAGTCACCCTCCAGCGTTTGCAGAGCTCCTGTTACAGATCCGTACTGAAGAGGATAGACATGCAGCCAAAGTCACACGCATGAAGAAGCACCTCGGCTCAAATCGACAGCGGGCCATTACTAGCTCGCAAAGCACATGTGCCTGCAGCCAGCAAGTAGTGATTCCATCCGAGTCCAACACATTGACGGAACTCAAACAGCAGGTCGCATCTCTTCAGAGCCAGCTTACCGCATTGATGTCAAAGAAACCCCAAAAGACCTCGAAACCCAAGGGGAGCGCTGAGCACACATCCAGCCAACCACTACCACCTAAACTTAACCCTAGAGCACCAAGCTGGAAGCCATCCAACCCAAAACAGAATGCAAGGCCAAAGGCCTGGTATTGTTTCAAGTGTGGTCAGGATGGCCACATTTCCTCAACTTGCACTAACGAACCAAACCCCACTCTCGTTGATGAAAAAAGAAGTCAGCTAAGAGAAAAGCAGCGTCTTTGGGATGCAACCGACCATCTGACTCCCAATGAAAATTTTTAGATGTAGCCTCAGTTGTAGGGCAAACTGAGGCTGTAGCAACTCACCAGCGCCCTGTTAATAAAGACGCTACACCTAAATTAAGTGCTGCTTTGAACCAGTGTAATGTCAGGAAACACCTTTCGAAGGTTTCCCCAAAACTGATAGGTACAAAGAGTACATGCCAAGTGATGATCCAAGATAAACAGTTTAACTGTCTGATGGACACAGGTTCACAAGTGACTACGGTTACCAAGTCCTTCTTTGATCAACATCTGTTCAAAACACAGATAGAGCCACTGTATGACCTATTGGAAGTTGAAGGTGCCAATGGGTTACCCGTGCCTTATTTGGGCTACATTAAAATCACCATCACCTTCCCAGAACAATTCCTGGGGAAGGAGTGTGATGTCCCAACCTTGGCCTTAGTGGTCCCAGACAGTGGAACATCTGGCTTTCATGTACTGATTGGTACTAACACCCTTGATGTGGCATATAACATGCACAAAGAGAAAGGTCCAGTGATCCACCACCCTTCAGCAGATGGCTACAAGACTGTGCTGAAAGTATTACAACTGCGACATGAACAATGTCATGACAGTAACGTTGGAGTGGTGAGGATGCATGGGAAAGACAAGAAGGTTGTTCCGGCTGGAGAAACTGTTGTTTTAGAGGGAACTATAGCAGTCAAGGGACTCCAGTCGGAGAAGTGTGCCATTGTGGAGTACCCTACATCATCTCTGCCTGGAGGACTTCTAGTAAAGACCTGCCTCCTTAACATACCGACCAGATCCCCATGCAGGCTACCAGTTGTGATTTCTAATGCGTCTGAGCACGACATCACTATTCCGGCCAAGAGCGTGATTGCTGAGCTCAATGCAATCCAGGCTATTCTACCGCACAAACAGAGTGCGACGGAGGGTCAGGAGCCAACCAAGCTACCTGGATCCAAGTCCCCTGATCAACCTGAGCTGGTCTTTGACTTTGGGGAATCTCACATTTCTCCAGAGTGGAGAGACAGAATTGTGGAAAAGCTGAATGGCATGCCTGAAGTCTTTGCCATGAATGATATTGACTTTGGGAGGACAGATAAAGTAAAGCATCACATCAAGCTGTCTGACCAAACACCATTCAAGCACAGGGCCCGGCCAATCCACACAAACGATGTGGAAGCCGTCAGAAAACATCTTCAAGAACTTCTTGATGCTGGAGTGATTCGTGAGAGCGAGTCTCCATTTTCATCTCCCATTGTTGTGGTCAGGAAGAAAAATGGTCAAGTTCGCCTCTGTATTGATTACAGGAAGTTGAACCTGCAGACAGTGAAGGATGCGTACGCACTCCCAAGGATGGATGACACTTTCACAGCACTCTCTGGTTCCAGGTGGTTCAGTGTTCTCGACCTCAAGTCTGGTTATTACCAGATTGAGGTTGATGAAGCTGATAAGCCCAAGACTGCCTTTGTCTGCCCGCTTGGTTTCTGGGAGTTTAATCGCATGCCTCAAGGAGTGACGAACGCCCCAAGTACCTTCCAGAGGCTGATGGAAAAGTGCATGGGTGACATGAACCTGAAGGAGGTTGTAGTTTTTCTGGATGACCTGATAGTCTTTTCAAAGACTTTAGAAGAACACGAAGCCAGACTCATCAAGGTTCTCAACCGGTTGAAGGAGTACGGGCTGAAGCTGTCTCCAGAAAAATGCAAGTTCTTCCAGTCTTCGGTTCGTTATCTGGGACATGTGGTGTCGGAGCGGGGAGTGGAAACAGACCCAGAGAAGATAGCAGCATTAAGGACCTGGCCAGTTCCTCACCGCCTAAAAGAGCTGAGAGCCTTCTTGGGATTCTGCGGGTACTATAGGAAGTTCATCAAAGGCTATTCAAGCATAGTAAAGCCTCTGAATGACCTGACATCGGGGTACCCACCTGTTCAGAAGCATCCCAAGTCAAAAGACAAGAGTGGGCAATACTACCACCCAAAAGAACCATTTCTGGACCGTTGGACACCCGCTTGCCAGCAGGCCTTTGAAATGATTATAGACAAACTGACAACATCCCCAGTTCTAGCCTTTGCAGATCCCACGTTGCCCTACATCCTACACACGGATGCAAGCTCCACCGGCCTCGGAGCGGCCTTGTATCAGGAGCAGGAGGGGCAGCTGCGTGTTGTTGCCTAAGCTAGCAGAGGGTTATCACGTAGTGAATCCCGCTACCCGGCTCACAAGCTCGAGTTCCTGGCATTAAAGTGGTCTGTGACAGAGAAGTTCAGTGACTATCTGTATGGCAATCAGTTTACGGTGGTCACTGACAGCAATCCTCTCACTTATATACTTACTTCTGCCAAGCTCGATGCAACCAGCTATAGGTGGCTGGCTGCACTCTCCACCTTCTCTTTTAAGCTCCACTACCGCCCTGGGAAACAAAATGGAGATGCTGACGCATTGTTGCGACGCCCTCACGGCAATCTGCGTGATGACCTACCATCTCAGAAAGAGTGGGACAGGATACGTCGTTTCACTCAACATCACCTATCTGACCCAGGAGACATTGGAGTGGTTAATCCAGAGGTCGTTCAAGCCATTTGTGAGAGACAACTTATCTATTGCGCCGACAATGCAATGGACTGTGATGGTAGTATCTCCCTGGTTGAAAGCCTGGCCATTTCTGCAGATGCGGTGCCTGACAGTTTTGGTCATGAGGACGGGCTTGGAGGACTATCCATCATCCCAAACCTTTCAGAAGAGGACCTCAGAGACAAGCAACGAGCTGATCAGTGCATTAAGCATGTCATTTCCCAGATTGAGCACGGAGTGAAACCACCACCTAGTCTAAGAACCGAGCTTCCAGATCTGCCTTGCTTGTTGAGAGAATTGAACAAGTTTGAGCTCCGAAATGGCATCCTCTATAGAACACGCCTAGAAGAGGGACACCCACAACATCAGTTAGTCTTGCCTGAGGAACTTCGGGACGTGGTATTGACCAGTCTGCACGACGACATGGGTCACACGGGAAAGGAACGCACAGTGGATCTAGTCAGAGCTAGATTCTACTGGCCAAGAATGGCTTTGGACATTGAGAAGAAAATAAGGACGTGTACCAGGTGTGTGTGCAGGAAAGCTCTACCCGAGAGAGCTGCACCTCTGGTGAATATAACAACGACGCGACCACTCGAATTAGTATGCATGGACTTTTTGTCTGTTGAACCAGACAGAAGCAACACAAAGGACATCCTCGTGATCACCGATCACTTCACCAAGTATGCTGTAGCTGGACCGACACAAAATCAAAAGGCTCGAACAGTTGCAAAGTGGTTGTGGGACAATTTCATCATCCATTATGGATTCCCAGAGAAGCTGCACAGTGACCAAGGTCCTGATTTTGAGTCGCGGTTGATCAAGAAACTCTGTCAGATTGCGGGCATCCGCAAAACGCGAACAACACCATACCACCCGAGGGGCAACCCAGTGGAACGCTTCAACCGCACTCTATTAGACATGCTTGGCACTCTGGGAAGTCAAGAAAAATCTCACTGGAAGGACTTTGTAAAGCCGTTGGTCCACGCGTACAACTGTACCAGAAGTGAGGTGACTGGGTTCACACCATATGAACTAATGTTTGGACGCCAGCCAAGGTTGCCTGTGGACCTCGCATTTGGGTTAACAGTGAAAGAACAGCGACACAAGTCACATTTCCAATACGTACAGGACCTTAAATCTCGCCTTGAGCAGAGCTACGAAGTTGCCACAAGGACTGCTGCCAAGGTAGCTGAGAGGAATAAGATTCGGTTTGATAAGTGAGTGAGTCCTTCTGCTTTAGGCGTTGGCGACAGAGTACTCGTCAGAAACGTGCGTATCCGAGGAAAGCACAAGCTCGCTGATAAGTGGGAGTCCACAGTCCATGTGGTAGTAAAGAAAGCTGGAGACCTCCCAGTCTATATAGTTAGACCAGAGAATGGCGAGGGTCCCAAGCGCACGCTGCATCGTGACCTCTTACTCCCATGCGGATTTCTTGCCGCACCAACGGAGGAGCGTGCTCAGCCCAAACGAGCTAGAAAGCCTAGGACACGTCAGAATACTCCCAACAGCACAACGGAGCTTGACCAGTCTTCAGACGAGGAGGACATTGTTCCCATTGCCTGGTTCGAAACACAGCCAGTCTCTGAGACGACTGGGGGTGCTGCAAGGCAAAATGCCCCAAGAGACCTAGGTTCCAGTCACGCCAAGAATAACCTGACATCAATCTCCGCTGAGTCAACGGATGTTCCGGAAGGTGCCAATGTTATGCCTGATGCCACATCAATTTACCATGAAACAGATCAATGTGGCGACGAGCAGACTCCAGATGATTGTCAGACCTCACCTCCTGCTGCGGACGTACCAGCACCTGAACTCCATGAATCTGTGGGAGAAGCAAAGATGGATGATAGTGCATCCACTGAATCTGAGGCACAAAGGATGCCGCTGGATAGCAGTTCAGGAGAAGATGAGTTGTTTAACGAGGTCAAGGATTTAAGTGAGGACCAACCTAAAGAGATCCCAGTCCTCCCGGACAGGTTGGAGGATATGATGAATGATCCTGGAACTGAAGGACAAGAGGAGAGTGGCGAAGTAGAGGAACGAGCTAACGCTGACATCCATGTCAGGAGGTCTGAGCGGGATCGTCAACCACCAATGAGGCTCGACTACACTGAATTGGGAAAACCAATTGTCACCGTGGTGAAGTCTTTCTTCCAAGGGTTGACCGATGCGTGGAATGACATGGTAAATGAAGGTGAAGCACCCGCTTCTTCCCTTGCCTTTCCCCCCAAGAAACATTTGTGTGAACCTTGTCATGCACAGGGACGTGCAAGAGTTCAGGAGGGGAGAGTGTAACCCACATCAGATTTGTGGGTTGTGCTGCTGCATAAGGTTGGAGGTGTAATTTTCCCTCCCCGCCGCTAGGAGGCGAGTATGCCTTGAGGTGACTTTCTGTTAGTCAACATTTCCTGTTGTGGAAGCCATTACTCACGAGGCAACCGCTAAATTAGCTGAAAGATCCTGGTAAGAAAAGCTGAAATAAAAGTTAAATTCGCAATTTATCTTCACATACTAGCTGTTAACAGATGGCTACTTATTAGGATCTGAGATCTGTGAAATACGGCCGTGGGAAGCTGCGTCAGCTGGACGAGCTATCTCACCACGAGCTCCGGTAAGGGATGCTACATGAATGTTAGCACCATAAAGACATGTAGTTGACTGCTGTTAATATATTTTCTGCTTTAAAAAACAAAACCAGTCAGAGTTGTGATATTCATGTTTAAAGTACTGTAAGATCACTGATGTGCAGATGTTTAATTTTAAGTGCTAAAGTATACATTAGAATGTGCCCAGCTAACCGCTAGTATTAAGCCACTGCTTAGCGATCTCTGTGTTCTAACATTACTGTGATTCATCTGAGTTTGTTAGCTTTCCAAAACGTTGGAGAAGCAGTAATATTGTCATGTAGTGCTTAAATGCACCCTTTCAGTTTTGTTGACTTAGAAGTTAATTCATTTGATGAAGATGCAAAAAGTTCATAAAATGTGATTATAAAATGTGAGGGATCTCATTACCCTGTTGATGTATTAATGTTTAAAGAAGTTGATATATTTTTCTGAGAAATAATTCAGGTTGAAATATCTTAAAAAGAAGAACAGTTAAAAGCGAGCTGTTAAAAGGATAAATATGGGAGAGTGAATCTTATAAGTTTATTTATTCCCAAAAAGGTAAATATAAGGTATATTTTCTATTGCACTAAGACCTTGTGTGATGTAACTCAAGTTATTTTATGATGGTTGAGACATTGTATAACTAAAATAATTTGTTATACTTGAGCAATACTTGACTGAAAGATGAGTGATGGAAGAAGAATAGATAAAATAGTAATGTATGCACTCTGCACTGTGTGCATAGATTGGTTTTTGACCAGGACTGGATCATTTGAGATCTGAACCCTGTGGGTTCAGTGGCGAGCCAATCCCAAGAGAGTGACTGTCGACGGACCCGAGTGCGGTGTGGCCAGCCGTGGGATCCATCTTCAGCGAACCTCAGGACTATTACTACCTTCCTTGATACAGATAAGACTAACACTTTAAAAATCTACCCGGGTAGTGTTAGAACCAATGGACAGAAACACACACACACACAAGGAACTCTAATTTCTCTTCCCAAAGAGAAGTGGACTGAGCAACGGGAGCGGAAGCTCTTTAATTGAAACTCTTTGGAGAATTTCCTTAAAGAGGATGTTGTTTTGATTTTATTTTTGGGCCCTTTAATGTGCGTTTGTGCACTGTAGGAAGCCGGCTTTAGACAGGCAGGGTTTGTAAACTTTACAACTTTCAATACAGTTTCTATTCAAATCACATCTTATCTATCATTGTGTGGTTCCTTCTCTGCTGATCCTTTCAAGGCTCCATAGTCTTACCTAGAACTTTCTGATACTGGTCCAAAGTTGTCGAGACAATAATTTAATGCATATCTCATGTTGTTTAATTGTAATACCTGTTACACAAGCATTTGCAGCACCGCAAAACGTTCATTCTCCGGTTCCAATACCTTCTTGTTTTTTCTTTGCCGCACAAAAAGGTTATGTACAAAATGAAGGAGAACAATACCGGTCCGTACAAAGACAGACTCGACGAAAAGACAAAGAAAAGACACGAGGAAAAATCAAAGGAGTGAAAGGGTCAGACCCTCACGAGCTCACAGAGTGGACAAAAGACGTTAGCGTGCTGCCCAACTTTCAACACGCTCATATTTATAATTATACGGTTCTTGGACTGACTGCATACACTCGTGAAGTTTAGTAACTTCAGGTCACTGCAACAAGCCCAGGTAGTTTACCGACGGATGGGTATGTAACCCAGTGTTAATTTGGTTATCTGATATCCATCCATCCATCCATCCATCCATTTTCATCCGCTTTATCCGGGGCCGGGTCGCGGGGGCAGCAGCCTAAGCAAAGAGGCCCAGACCTCCCTCTCCCCGGCCACCTCCTCCAGCTTATCCGGGGGAATACCAAGGCGTTCCCAGGTCAGCCGAGAGATATAATCTCTCCAGCGTGTCGTGGGTCTGCCCCGGGGCCTCCTCCCGGTGGGACATGCCTGGAACACCTCACCCAGGAGGCGCCCAGGGGGCATCCTTGTCAGATGCCCGAACCACCTCAGCTGGCTCCTTTCGATGCGGAGCAGCAGCTGCTCTACTCTGAGCCCCTCCCGGATGGCCGAACTTCTCACCCTATCTCTAAGGGAGAGGCCAGCCACCCTTCGGAGGAAGCTCATTTCTGCCGCTTGTATCCGCGATTTCGTTCTTTCGGTCACTACCCACAGCTCGTGGCCATAGGTGAGGGTAGGGACGTAGATTGACCGGTAAATTGAGAGCTTCGCTTTTACACTCAGCTCCCTCTTCACCACGACGGACCGGTGCAGCGTCTGCATTACTGCAGCTGCAGCCCCAATCCGTCTGTCGATCTCCGGCTCCCTTCTCCCATCACTCACGAACAAGACCCCGAGATACTTGAACTCCTCCACTTGGGGCAGGAACTCATCCCCGACCCGGAGTGGGCACTCCACCCTTTTCCGGCTGAGAACCATGGCCTCAGATTTGGAGGTGCTGATCCTCATTCCCGCTGCTTCACACTCGGCTGCGAACTGTTCCAGTGCGAGCTGGAGGCCCTCACCCGATGAAGCCAACAGAACCACATCATCTGCAAAAATCAGAGATGAGATTCTGAGGCCACCAAAGCGAAAGCCCTCCGCCACTTGGCTGCACCTAGAAATTCTGTCCATAAAAATTATGAACAGAACTGGAGACAAAGGGCAGCCTTGGCGGAGCCCATCACCCACTGGGAACGAGTCCCACTTATTGCCGGCAATGCGAACCAAGCTCTTGCAACGGTTGTATAGGGATCGAATGGCCCGTAGCAATGGGCCAGACACCCCATATTCCCGCAACACCTCCCACAGGACAACCCGAGGGACACGGTCGAATGCCTTCTCCAAGTCCACAAAACACATGTAGACTGGTTGGGCAAACTCCCATGCACCCTCAAGTATCCTCGAGAGGATAAAGAGCTGGTCCAGTGTTCCACGACCAGGACGAAAACCGCATTGTTCCTCCTGTATCCGAGGTTCGACTAACGGACAAACTCTCCTTTCCAGCACCCTGGCATATACTTTCCCAGGGAGGCTGAGGAGTGTGATCCCCCTGTAGTTGGAACACACCCTCCGGTCCCCCTTCTTAAAGATGGGGACCACCACCCCGGTCTGCCAGTCCACAGGTACTGCCCCTGATCTCCACGCAACATTGCAGAGGCGTGTCAACCAGGACAGCCCTACAACGTCCAGAGCCTTCAGGAACTCGGGGTGGACCTCATCAACACCAGGGGCTCTGCCACCAAGGAGTTGTTTAACTGCCTCAGTGACCTCGCCCCCGGAAATTGGCGGGTCATTCCCCTCATCCCCAGACTCTGCTTCCTCCTCGGAAGGCGTGTCAGTGGGATTAAGGAGGTCCTCGAAGTATTCCTTCCACCGCCTGACAATTTTCTCAGTCGACGTCAGCAGCGCTCCGCCAGCACTATACACAGTGCAGGTAGAGCACCGCTTTCCCCTCCTGAGACGTCTGACGGTTTGCCAGAATCTCTTCGAGACAGTCCGAAAGTCTTTTTCCATGGCCTCTCCGAACTCCTCCCACACCCGAGTTTTTGCTTCAGCCACTGCCCGAGCCGCATTCCGCTTGGCCTGTCGATACCTGTCGGCTGCCTCCGGAGTCCCACAGGCTAACCAAGCCCGATAGGACTCCTTCTTCAGCCTGGTGGCTCCCTTCACCTCTGGTGTCCACCATTTGGTTCGGGGATTACCACCACGGCAGGCACCAACCACCTTGCGGCCGCAGCTCAATGCAGCAGCTTCGGCAATGGAGACGCTGAACATGGTCCATTCGGACTCAATGTCCCCAGTCTCCCTCGGAATGCTGTTGAAGCTCTGCCGGAGGTGTGCGTTGAAGATCTCGCGGACTGGGGCCTCTGCTAGACGTTCCCAGCACACCCTCACTACGCGTTTAGGTGCACCAGGTCTGTCCAGCGTCCTCCCCCGCCACCTGATCCAACTCACCACCAGGTGGTGATCAGTTGACAGCTCAGCCCCTCTCTTTACCCGAGTGTCCAGAACATATGGTCGCAGGTCTGCTGATACGATTACAAAATCGATCATCGACCTACGGCCTAGAGCGTCCTGGTGCCACGTGCACTTATGGACACTCTTATGTTCGAACAGGGTGTTCGTTATGGCCAAACTGTGATTAGCACAGAAGTCCAATAACAAAGCACCGCTCGGGTTCAGATCAGGGAGGCCGTTCCTCCCAATCACGCCCCTCCAGGTCTCGCTGTCGTTACCCACGTGAGCATTGAAGTCTCCCAGCAGGACAACAGAGTCTCCAGGTGGAGCACCCTCCAGCACCCCCCCCCCCCCAGGGACGCTAAGAAGGCTGGGTACTCTGAACTGCCACTCGGCGCATAAGCGCAGATGACAGTCAGGACCCGTTCCCCGACCCTAAGGCGCAGGGAACAAACCCTCTCGTCCACCGGGAAAAACCCCAACGTACCGGCAGCAAGCCGAGGGGATATTAGAATACCCACCCCAGCCCGCCGCCTCTCACCAGGGGCAACTCCAGACTGAGACAGAGTCCAGCCCCTCTCCAGGAGACTGGTTCCAGAGCCCAAGCCATGCGTAGAGGTGAGCCCGACTATATCTAGCCGGTACCTCTCAACCTCACGCACTAACTCAGGCTCCTTCCCCACCAGAGAGGTGACATTCCATGTCCCTCTTGCCAGTCTTGGCAGCCGGGGGTCAGTCCGCCAGGGCCTCCGCTCCTGGCCGCCACCCGGCACACAATGCACCCGACCCCTATGGCGCCTCCTGCGGGTGGTGGGCCTGCGGGAGGATGGGCCCATGTCTCCTCTTCGGGCCATGCCCGGCCGGGCCCCATGGACTAAGGCTCGGCCTCCAGACGCTCGCCCTCGGGCACCCTCCCCGGGCCTGGCTCCAGGGCGGGGCCCCGGTAACCCTATCCCGGGCAGGGTAAACTGTTCCCTCGGTGTCCCTTTCATAAGGGTTATCTGATATTGTGTGATATTCAGAATATATGTATATATCTATATTGGGTGTTATAAAATGTTCTTCAATGATTTTGAGTTTTCTTTTATTGCTATTGGTTTGCGGCTGCTTTACGACAGTCGACTGTGGTAGTACATCCTAGCGGGAGGGGCTATGAGCTCACGTGGCTTGTAGCTGTGCCAGAGAGCAAGCTTGGGTGAGCTAGCGGGGAATATCTCCTTCTGTAGTAGCCTTAAAAAAAGACTACTGTTCGTTCTCCTGCCAGACGCCTCGCTGCTGTGCTGCCTTACTGCTGTGCTGCCTTACTGCTGTGCTGTCTCGCTGCTGCCATTAAAGGACAAGCGGCTGCCATCCCTTCATCCATCCGGACTTCGATTATTTGGACCGAAGTACTCACACACGCGCCCGCACTCAGTGCCATACAGTCTCTTTATTTTGCTGGCCAGCTAATACCATTGTTTTTTTTTGTTTTGTTTTGTTTGCATTCACAAAGAGTATCCAAAGACATTTTGGTTATTGTCAAATAGACACTCTCTGATTACGGACTGAGGAGGTTGTGGTGTTACAACCCCAGGACTGAGAAAAAGGACTCTTTACATAATATATTCACTTGTCTCCTGGTTAGGAGAAGTGACTATTGTTGGAAATATTTTTCTTCTTCTTGTCTTTGTTTACATTGTATCCCAGAGAAGTTTTAAGTTGTTCAGGTTGAAACATTTGCACTTAAAGTCGGTTAAGTTTCCTTTGATATATCAGTGTCAAGCTGATGTTTAAGAGGGTATGTTAAGGACAGATGTGCTCCAGTCCATCAATCCTTTAAAGTGCTGGACACCGATGGTAAATTGCCATCAGACCCTAAATAAATTGTCCTCTGCTGTTATCCATATTGCTTCACTCATTCTTCGGTGAGTAGACGTATTGGTTACAGGTACAGGACCTTGAAATGCACCGTGTAGAACGAAAGACCATCGTACATATAAGTTTACCAGTCTCACAAATCGTCGTCATAAATACACATTCGTTAACCGTTTATTAATAGGACCTTTGAGCTCAACGGTAATTAATTAGTAGTGGAAATAATTTCTGGTTCATTACAGAAATGTAGCAGTGACAATAATATTGTATGTTGTAATTGTACTGGGCAATTAGTGATACAAAACAACTGTTTTATCCTGTGAATAAAAGTATATGTTTTTGTCAATGTACCATGGTAATAACAGTACCGAAACGCAATATTGTGTCAGGACAATTCACTATTTATGCACAATAAACAAAGGAGCAGAGCGCAACAATTTCTGTTCAGCGCCAGACGTGCTTGTAACCTATACCACCAGTTGTGTTATGAAAAATGACGTATTAACTACAACAGCAGACTGACCTTTGTGGGAATGCTTGGAGCAGACTAACCTGTGAGCTGGAGTGTTCTGGGATGTTATATTTGGTATATCCAGGCCATCCGTCGGCTCTTACTTCGGAAACATGGCTTAAAAAATTTCTCTTCAACGACGTAATCCGATAAAAAAAACGATCTCTTTACCCGTCGGCTTCCCGTGGCTGTCACGCGACCGGCTATTGCAGTTAATAATACAACAGCTTCTTGCCATTTTTTGGGTTTCTTTTTATCGCTGTGTAACTGCGAAAGCCTGCGTGCGCTAGTACCTCTTGCCACAAGTTCCCAGAATCCTTTGCGGTTTCACCCCTGAATGACGTCACATTTTCAATCTTTATCCTGGTGGGCCGGTCTCTAGTCAAAATGCCCGGGCCGATTTTTTGTCCCAGTCCAGCCTTGGAGAAGTGGATAAGACGTTTCGAGCGTTTTAGAATGGCAAATAATCTGAACAGTTCAACAGACGCTAACCAAGTGAACAGATTAGTTTACTGCATGGGAGACGAGGCTGACGACGTCCTAAGGGGACTTGACCTAACAGACGGACATCGCCAGCAGTACGATGTGGTCAGAAACGCATTTGATAGACATTTTGTCCCCAGAAAGAATGTGATTTATGAAAGAGCAAAGTTTAATAAGTGAGTATAACAGCCAGCAGAAACAGTTGACTCCTTCATAACAGCTCTATATGCTCTCGCTGAAAACTGTGAATATGGTGAACTTCAGGATGAACTTTTGAGGGATAGGCCCGTTGTGGGTCTTAAAGATTCATCACTGTCGGAGAGAATGCAGCTCAACAAAGATTTGACCCTAACCAAAGCTATCACAATGGCGAGACAATCTGAGGAAATAAAAAGACAGCAAACTGACCTAAGAGGTGAAAGCAGCACTGGCAAAACAGCCGTGGATGCCGTGCATGTCAGAAAATCACAGCCATATAAATTCAGAAGCAGAGAGCAAAAGCAGTTCAAGCCACAAAAACCACAAATAACAAAACAAGAGAATAAAACATGTTCTAAATGTGGAAAAGCACAGATGCACCCAGCAGCACAGTGCCCAGCTAAAAATGCAGAATGCCACAACTGTGGGAAAGTGGACACTACGGGAGAGTTTGTAGGTCTACAACTGTGCATGAGGTGGCAGACTGTGCAGATGGACTTTTCCTAGGCGAACTGGATTCAGGAGAAGACCCGTGGCTTGCTAACATCTACGTGAGAGGCAAAAGCATGACATTTAAATTAGACTCGGGGGCAGATGTCAACGCTATCTCAGAGGAGACATTCAAAGACATTAAGCAGCCAAATGAACATTTGCAAAAAGCTGAAAAGCCACTGTATGGACCAGGAGGTGCAGCACTGACTGTACTTGGGTCCACAAAGGAGGACATTTCCTACAGTGACAGGAGCACTACAGAGACAATCTATGTAGTCAGAAATCTGCGTGTAGCTCTCTTAAGCAGGACAGCTTCTGTGAGACTGAAACTAATTGCCCGAATGGACAATGTTGACCTTGAGACAGTGAAGAAAGCGTACCCGAAACTATGTGATGGGCTCGGGCTTGTTCAAAAACCATACACGATTAAGCTGAAACCCGACGCTAAACCTTATTCACTGAAAGTGCCAAGGCATGTTCCGCTGCCACTACTGGGCAAAGTCAAAACAGAGCTGAGAGGACGGAACAGTTGGGAGTAATCAGTCGTGTGGAAGAGCCCACAGACTGGTGTTGTGGCATGGTTGTAGCCCCCAAAAAGGACAAAGAGAAAGTCCGCATCTGTGTGGACATGACACCATTAAATGGGTCAGTGTGTCGTGAAAGATATATCCTTCCATCTGTAGACCAAACGCTAGGCATGCTCACAGGTGCGCAGTATTTCTCCAGGCTCAATGCTAACATGAGCTTTTAGCAAATACCGCTGTCCAAAGAATCTGCTCTCCTCACCACATTTATTACGCCATTTGGTAGGTACCATTTCAATCATTTGCCATTTGGTATTTCCAGTGCACCAGAGCATTTCCAAAACATGATGGTGACGGAAGTGACAGCCGGCCTCGCGGGAGTCGTGTGCCACATGGACGACATCCTGGTCTGGGGATCCACGAGAGAGGAGCACGACATGAGACTCAACGCTGTCCTCGACCGTGCAGAGAAGGCGGGCGTCACCCTGAACATGTCAAAATGTGAGTTTGGCAAAAGAGCAGTGAAATTCTTAGGATTCATTGTGTCATCTGAAGGCATCTATATGCTCTCGCTGAAAACTGTGAATATGGTGAACTTCAGGATGAACTTTTGAGGGATAGGCCCGTTGTGGGTCTTAAAGATTCATCACTGTCGGACAAAACTGACAAAACTAGCGCGGTGCAGAATATGAAAGAGCCAAGCACCGTGAGTGAGCTTAGGAGCTTCTTAGGAATGGTGAATCAGCTGGGGAAATTCATCCCAAACCTCTCCGAAAAAGACAAACCACTGAGAGACTTGCTTTCAACTAAAAACATGTGGTACTGGGGGCATGAGCAACAAAACGCGTTTAACAGTTTAAAACAAGAACTGTCATCTGCACCAGTACTACAGCTTTACAACCCAAACAAACCCCAAAAGATCTCAGCAGATGCCTCTTCATACGGGTTGGGGGCAGTTTTACTACAGAAAGACAATGACGTGTGGTCGCCAGTCGCGTATGCCTCGCGATCATTGACAGCCACAGAGCAGCGCTATGCTCAGCTGGAAAAAGAAGCGCTGGTGCTCACCTGGGCGTGTGAAAGATTCAGTGACTTTATTCTAGGGCTACACTTTGAGCTTGAGACCGACCAGTGTGTGAATGTGTGTGTGAATGGGTGAATGACTGAATGTAGTGTAAAGCGCTTTGGGGTCCTTAGGGACTAGAAAAAGCGCTATACAAATGCAGGCCATTTACCATTTACCATAAGCCACTTGTGAGCCTACTTGGAGGACAAGCCTTGGATTTGCTTCCACCGCGGATACAGAGATTCCGCATGTGCCTAATGAGGTATTCTTACACTATAAGGCACATTCCAGGCAAAAGCCTCACCACAGCCGACACGCTGTCACGGTTACCGCTGGCAGGCAGCGTGATGCCCAGAGACAATGATCTTATGGAGGACACCGATATTTACGTTGACGCAGTGCTGGAGGGCCTTCGCAGGGCTCTAGACTAACTTTTTGCCATGGGCGTACCGGTACACCTAACTTTAAAAAGTTAGGCGTACCGGCACAAAAGTTAGGCGCACACAAATTTTATAATAATTTATATAATATAATGTGTTTTTCTGGTGCCAGGGTTCGAATTTAAGGAAGAGACAAACGACTGCATGGTCTCTCAGTAGATGTCAAAATAGTGATTTTATTATACATATGTACATATGGGGAAGATGAGCATCCCAAGCCTTTTAAGAGCTGATCTCCCCCGAACAACCCTATCACAAGGCTTTTATTGCAATGATGACGTCAAATCACATGATAAGTATATCAATCAGTTCTCCCTTCTATGTCCTTCTATGGCTAAGAACAACAACAACATGTTCCAGATGTTTCCACTCAGCCCAGCACTCAGAGACAACAGTGTGTGTGGTGTGTATATCTATTCGTGTCTATTGTGTGTGTATGTGAACGTGCGTGTTTTACATAACTCTGTATGTGCATGTTTGTGTAAGCCTGCAAGTGAATGCAGGAGGCCCAACTGGACCGTCTAGCTCGAGAGGTGCTTTCGCCACATGATAGAGTATTGTATCTAGAATTCTATTGTAGCAGATTTACTAAATGATAAGTGATACATGATAATATTGATGATAAACTGATGCAGACTAATGAAGTAATAATGAAACAATAACAGTGCTTTATGAATGATATATATTGACCGTAAAATAAGATGTCTTCCCCAATACTGGATACACTGTGCTTTTTCAGCATTCAAAGATTGATGACACCGTGTCAGAGCACTGGCTATGAATTTCAGAAGGATCAGGCCTTAACTTAACAGAAAAGTTAGCAATAGTTCTTTTCTTATTACAGCTACATCCACGTCTGTCGTGCCTAGGCTGCTCACTAGGGCTGGGTATCATCACTGATTTCTATAATCCATTTGATTCCGGTTTTCAAAGTCCCGATTCGATTCAACTTAGCCTCAGACAGTCAGAAATATTATAATTCTGATCATTTATCAGTACTGACTGATGGGTTTAGATTTTGTTATTGTCATTTGTATTAAGAAATATGTACTCATATAT
Source organism: Maylandia zebra (assembly GCF_041146795.1). Classification (NCBI taxonomy): domain Eukaryota; kingdom Metazoa; phylum Chordata; class Actinopteri; order Cichliformes; family Cichlidae; genus Maylandia; species Maylandia zebra. The sequence goes on along the minus strand of NC_135182.1, from coordinate 9,000,454 downwards.
GCTTAGAAGTATATAATCATTTGTAGATTGAAAGAATGTCTCATCCTAGGATGTCTGTAACAACTGTGTAGCATGAAGAGGGGAGTGCGTTCACTCCTCTACAGAGTGTTCTGGCATAGAGTACACACCTCCTAGGAGAGGTCGTATCTTCTCTTGCTGATATATGGTATAGCAAACAATCGTATATCTGTGTGAGTGTAAGAGCCTTTTGTTTAGAGGGACCGCTAGACTCCTGGCACCAGCTATGGGGAGTCTTCACAGGGTCACATGTTGACCTCACACAGATCACACACACACACACACACACACACACACACACACACACACACACAGGTAAAGGTGAATTGGAAGGACAATTTTTTCAAACAAGATTTTTGCAACACTAAACGGACCCCCCTTTCCGCTTGTGCTAGATAGATGAAGTGCATCTTTAAAAATCCCATTTGAGTTGTACAACACAAATCTCACTTCAAAATTGTGAAAAACACACCAGAACTCAAAATATAAGAACCTGACAACATGGTGTAATAAGAGGACAACACTAATTAGGTAACTTGGCTCCTCCCCCTGACATGAACAGTAATTGTCAGGGCTAACTTTATTAACAGGACAAAGGCCATACACATACACAAACATGTATTTTGTGTGTATTAAAAGGGCAACAGGTGAATAAAAGGAACAAATTGAGTGCATTTTACAAAAACAGGATTGTTTTGTTAACAGAAATGAAAATAACTGGCAATATAAAATTATATGTCCTCTTAGATCAGATGCACTAAAACAGTGTCAACAAAATGAATTTACCAATCTTCTAATAGTAAAATTCGAAAATAAATAAATGAGAAACCAAAACATACAAAATATCTTTTGTAACTCCTCCAAGAAGTACTTTGGAGTTATGTAGACTCCTCTACATAGGATTTTCTTTTTTCTTCAACGACACGCCCCGATTCCTCACAAAATCTCTGATGTTTTGAATAGAACGACCAGCCAGAGCAGGATCTTCTGCAGTTTTGCATTGCTGGCATTCGATAATAGTGGCCAGTTTTCCTTTTTTGATATGTTCGCCAAAATACTTCATTATTGCAGCAACCTCCGTGGGAGACCAAGGATGCTTTTTGACCCTCCTTGCATTTTCCAGAGAAGCTAGAAGCAGAAAAAAATAAATGTAAACAAACTACTTTTTAAACAATTTTTAAATTAAAGGGGACGTATTATGCTCAATTGTGTGAGTTGACATGGTTGTAGGATGCAAAAATATAATGGCGATAATCGGCTTCCTTCAAATAAGCCGAAGAATTGAGTTCTGCACACACTAGTTTTACAGCCCTGCTAAGAACAGTTAGTGTTTAGTCTACACAGCCCAAAGACGGCCTTTGCATTGTCCACGAGGACAGGTGCTGAGGCTGTGATTATGCTGGATTGTGCAAAATACACTACCTGGGACCTAAAAGAGCTCCTTTTTTAGTTGTTGAAAACCTACACTTAAGGAGTCGGGAGGCAATTCATAACCAAATATACATACAAAAGCAACAAAAAAAAGTGGGTTTTGCATAATATGTCCCCTTTAAGGTGAATTTGTTGTAACAGTGTTTCTTTGGTATAAATCCTGTAATGCTGACTGTTTAAATACTTATTACAATGGATGAATACATTTATTTAAATGTAAAATTCTGAAAGGTAGCCCACATTAAGTCAGAATTCCAATAAATAGCTATGGCAAATCACTATGGATGGAGAGCATTTTATTCCACACACCGTTATACAACAAAAAACATGTATAGCATGATATTGTAATAATTTGAAATGTATAACATATACTCAAACATTTCATATATAACTGTCTGACTCAAATGTTTATTTAAAAACAAGGGTGGACCCTGCCTGACCATGAGGTGGGCCTTCAGGTTTTTTCAGTGAACATAATTTTCTTCAAGACGTTCAGGTTACAGCCCACAATTAGCCAAACCAGCCCAAATTTTCCAATATTATCCAGATTCTGCCTATGGGAATAAGATGATGTTCAGAGTATGGAGATAATGTAGAAGCCCAATGGTTGAGGAATCCTCAAAATTAAAAACCCAAATCATAATATGTTCTCATTGCTTTGTTTATTAATTGTTTTGGTGCATTGCTGTTTTGAAAATGATAAGTATTTAAATGTATTACAGATTAAAACAGGCATAGGGAAAGTAATTTAAACATTTATCCCATTACTTAATACAAGGTATTGTTCCACATTGAATGTGATTTATGTTTTACCTTACCAAGTAGGTTAATATAATTGTCTAACCAAGTTGTAGAATTATGGTACGGTCCCTGGCAGAAAGATGAGCATAGTCACCATACTGGCTTGGGTGGTGTGGATAACTGGGTTCAAAAATGCATGAAGTTTACATTTGTGCTTAAGTGACTTTTGTATGCATGTCACCATTTACCAGATTGTTTATTTGTTTTCTTCTTACTGCTTGGCTTCATCTCCTTGTTTAGTATTCTGTTGGGTTCAATGACCTTATCCGCTCCATTTTTACTTTGTGCTGAAAAACAAAACAAAACAGTAAGCATATATTTGTTGTATTAAATCTCTTATAATGTAATGTCAAATGCTCCTGAATGTGGTCAAGCAACTAATGGACCTTGAAATCTTGAATATGGTTTCTAAGATAAATCCAGAGTCGCAACTATGACTTTTAGTTTAAGGTGACACATGTGAATGTGGAATATGGCTAGAGCTATTACAGCTGATATTAAAAGATACAAGGCTGAATTTTTCTCCAAACAAGATTCCGGTGTAGTGATGGGATTTCCGGCTCTTTTTAGAGATCCGGCTCTCTCGGCTCGGCTCACTAAAAAGAGCCGGCTCTTTCGGCTCCCGAACCGGCTCTTCAGGTTATTTTGTTGCTTTCATTCATTTATTATTAACAACAATATAAAATTATGCACAAAATGAATTACTAATGTTTAAAAACGTGTTTTCTATGTATATATGTTCATTATATAAATCTGCTTTTATTTATTCACTCCACATAAAATTTAAAAAATAAATTATAAAATACAAAAACCTACCATTTACAATTTAACTTTTAAAATTTAAACTTTAAATTTAAAAATACCAAGTGCCCAGTGCTCAGCTCAGTGGGTAGACACACTGGCAGCTTCACTTATATCACACTTAATTCACTGTGTTTTATCTTCCCATCGCACTGATGAGTGGACAGTTTTCAGGTGCCCGTGCACCGGCTCTATATGATATCCTTTTCTTGCAGACTCTACACTCTGCCTATGTATTGTCAGTAAAATTTAAATGGTTCTAGATTTTGCTTCTTTTCTTGGTGTCACTCATTTTCTTTACTCCACCTTTCTAATGTGACGACATTGTCTCTTGTTGTTGCTCCCGGCTCTCTTTCTCTCTCTCTCCCTGCTGCTCTTTTCGTGTGCTACTGCTGTTGCGAGTGTAACTACCGCCCCTAGCTCCTCCCTCTGCTCAGAGGCGGGAGGGGTGCAAACGCAAGGCTCTGTTTGCGCCCCTCCCGTCTCTACTCAGCGCAAACACAAGGCTGACGTGCAGCGAAAAAAGGGAGAGAGAGGGCAAGAGAAAGTAAAAAAAAAAAATCCACGGCTCCCAATAAGGAGCCGGCTCGCATCGTTCACTTCAAAGAACCAGCTCTAAGAGCCATTTCGTTCGCGAACGACCCATCACTACTCCGGTGACTGGTCAACTTTCCACTCACCACTGATTTACTGTAGAAAGAGGATGAGAGCGTAGAGGGAATACTTCAGAAGCGCAAACCAGGTAAATAAAGAGTAGTAGATCAGCCCTCCACACACCAACTATTTTCATCTCTCTTGATTAATCTCATCTCCTTCTGTCTCCTGCAGGGCAGCTTCCTTTCTAACATCCTTCAACAAACCTTCCTCACTGTCCCTTGTTTGCACATGCCCAACACAACCTCAACCTGGCCAATGTAGAACAATGTAGACATTTTTTCCAACATGTGCAGTCCCAATGATATTGTTCTTCCTAATCCTATCCATTCTCTCCACCCTCAAAAAGAATCCCAGCATCTTTGCTTTCCCCAAACTCACCTCCAAGAACTGCAATCTATTAAGAACTCTGCTGCCCCCTTACTCTACTGCACTCACTCTAGAGACTATATCACCACATCCTAAAAAGAACATTACTGGCTGCACACTGACTATAGTATTGAGTGCAAACTCCTAATCAACTTTTAAGCCTTCAACAACCTCGCCCCCGCCACCCTGAGGGATTGTCTTTACTGTCACTCTCCCACAACACTGCTAACACTAACCTCCTTACCCCCATCATCAAAATCATAAATCTGAGGGTACAATCCTTTGCCACTGCTAATTGCACCCTCTGGAACTTCCTCTGCTCATTAGATTCTCTCTAGAACTTTAAATCACAGCTCAAAATCACCTGTTCAAACTAGCATTTCCTACCTGACCATCCTCCAAAACTGACCTTTCTATTCTGTTGAGCTGGTCTTTAGAAAGATCCTTGACTTTCTTTAAATTACCATTTGGACAAAGGTAACAATCACTGGAAAAATGATAGTAATGAATTATCTTTTTTTTTTTTTTTACATAAAGATAGCAAAGATAGCAAAAGTGTCTAGGAAGTAGTTACAAAGGTAAAAGCTTCAATAAATGATGACAAACACATACCTGGAGGTTCCTTGACAACTTTCTTCATCATTCTAGTATCTATAGAATCTGTAATAAAGTCTATTAGTCATGTGATTTCATAAATTTAACAAAGTTGAGACTAATCACATTGTACTTACCAATCTGTGGATATACAAGATTTCCTTCATTGACCTCACGCTCCGCTCCGACCTCCTCACGCTCCGCTCCGACCTCCTCACGCTCCGCTCCGACCTCCTCACGCTCCGCTCCGACCTCCTCACGCTCCGCTCCGACCTCCTCACGCGCCGCTCCGACCTCCTCACGCGCCGCTCCGACCTCCTCACGCTCCGCTCCGACCTCCTCACGCTCCGCTCCGACCTCACTTTCTTCACTTGAATCTGTCAACTGTAGGTTATCTAACAAAATAAAAGATTGTCTTAATGAATTATAAGGTTATAGTGCAGGAAACGTGTATAATTCTTAACCTTAACACCACTTTACCTTCGATTTCAATCTCTTCAAGTGTTTTGCCTTGAAGCCTTTTGAGAGACCCTTTCTCCATGGCAATCAGTAGTTTGGATATTTTGGCAAGCTGGGTAGTAGCCTCTGGAAGTCTATAATATTCGCGATGAACACGAATATCATGACCTAGGAAGTTGGCAACTTGGTCTAACTCGTGATTCTTGAGGTTTAAGATCTGAGACAAAGTTGCGACATGTTTGCGCAACTGCGTTGAACGTAGGTGTTCAGGGTTTTCAGCCCCACATTCAGTCGCATAAATCCTCAAACAGTCCTGTCCTCTGTAGGGAGTCAGACAATGAGGTCTGGCAAACAGGAATATGTTTTCTGCCAGAACACCACAGTCTTGTCTTTTCTCTGTCAGCCGTGTTATGGCATTCACCATGTCTGGTGAAAGTAGCACTGCAACCTTGCGTCCTCGTTTACCCCTCAATTCTACACGACTGAAGTGTTGACAAAGGTAAAGTTCAAATTTTGTCAGTCCAATTGCAACATCCTTGTGCAGGGTACTAGTGTCTCTCTCCTGGAAGCCATTCAGTGTCATCTTTGAAATTTCTCCCCCTCTTCTCCTGTTAAATAGTATTACATTTGCCATGGTAGCTTTACAAAGTTCACTGTATGATTTTGGTGAACTATGCTCTTCCAAGTCCTTCAGTGCTTGTTCTGTAGTCTTCTCCAGATGTCTATGAAGACGCTGAACATCTTCTGTGAAAGGAAGTGTGGAAGGCTTGTTGAAGTGCCGCTCGTTTAGTGTGGTTAATGCAGTATGGGAGATGAGTTCTGACCACTTTGTAGCATAAAGGGTTTTGAAACTCTGGGTTGACTTTATCAGTGCACTGTCTTCTGCCATCAGTGCTCTGCAATGTATAATATCACAGACTTTCTGCAGTGAGTGTCCCAACTTTAAAGCAAGGCTTGGAGTCGAGTAGCAGTTCTTTTCTTCATCATACCCACACACCTTCTTAACAGCTTTGATAACCACATTGAAATTTGCAGGTCTTACAGCATCCTCAAAAGTGTGTATTGAGCATTCTTTCCGAAGTGTGAGCAGAAGTCTTCCACATTCTCGGAGTGTCTGGCGAATGTAGTCAAATTTGGTGGGATCTTTCCCATGTTTGTTAAAGAATGATTGAGCAAGCTGAAGAATAGAGAAGTCACTTCGCACAGTAGAAGTTATTTCATCATCTTTCATGACAGCTAATATCTTCCAAACACCGGGGGAAACTTGCTGACACAGAGCTGACTCACTCATACAGGCCAGGGACAAGACCTTTTTTCGTCCCCCCTCTGAATTGGCCTCCACTGGTTTTGAAGAACATTTACGAACATGTCTCCAAAGATCTCTTTTAAGATATAATGCCTCGCAATAAATGCAGTGAATATAGTCTTTTCCTTTGTAGGGTTTTTTTGATGTGCGTCTGGTTTTTAATGATCCAATCCCACTTGCGATGACCTCCGAGTTATGTCTGTGGTTTCCTTTGTTTCGCAGCTTAGAAAGCATTTTCAAACGGTCTTTGGACTTCTTGGGAAGACTTAAAACTCGAGCAACATCTGCATGTGATTTCTCATGAGTTTTTAAATGACGTGTAAACTTTGTCTGTAGTTTTCCACAAATGTAGCAGTATGTTTTGTTTCTTAGTGAGGAGGATGTTTTTAAGGAATCTTCAGCCGTAGTATTAGAGTCATCAACAATGCCTTCAGCATCAGACTTTTCTGCTGTGGCAATAACCCCTGATACGTCGAGCTGTCTTGTGCCAATTCCATCTTCAGATATTGATTCGGCATCTTCTGAAATTCTTTGTCCTACTCTCTCTAAAAAACTTTCTAGGCGAGGTCTTTTCGTTTTGCAAGCAGATTGACTGCTGGAGATCTCAGAGTTCTGTACTTGTTTGCAACTTATATTTAAAGGCTCTGATTTGTTGTCCCATGAGCTGTCTGAGTCAGCTATAGAATCTGGCACATATTCCTCTTCTGATGAAGCCCCCTCACTTGAACTATCTTCACTAAAGACCTAATAACAATCAAAAACACAAAGTAAGACTTTGTTTACCTTACATATTTTACTGAGAAGAATTCTGCAAAAACACTTACCTCTGGAAGAGGTTCAGTGAGGTTCACCTTGTGGCTAACATAACATCTTTTGTGCCAGGACTGGTAGCAAACTAGACAGAGAAAAATTAAGTTAATAAAAGAAAGGTAGTTAAAGCCGCTTTCCCCAATTTAAAAAAACAGGCTAGATGGAAGCATAAACACAGTCAAGAAGGCTCCCCCCTCCCATTGGATATTATCCATAGGCCACACCCCCTGGTGTGCTTTGCTGCTAAACAGGCCAGTGCATAGTGTGGTGGAGCCATGTTAATGTAGAATTTAAGGAGTCAGGAAAGACTGTTCTATCGTTTTTCTGGACTGAGCCATGTTATTGGCTGATGGTTTTAGACAAATGCAACAGAACCACTTCATTTTTTTTTCTTTAATCTCCAAACAACATTTATAGCTATGCTTTGTTAAAATGTTGTTATGAACATGAAAAAAAAATATGTTAAGCTAACTTGTTTTTGCAAATTGGGTATAGCAGCTTTAATAATGACATGGTAAGTAAATATGTAAAAAGTGCAGATGTAAAAGGTTCATTATGAACATATATCATATTTACTTATGGATTAGTTTGTATAGTGTTCCTTATGGATCATATTTAAGATATTCTAATGTACCCAACCTTCCATAATTAAATAATTACCTTCACATCTCACACCACTCCATTTCAGAGGCGAAAAAGGTCCTCCACATGCAAAACATTTTTCTAAACTTGACATTTCGTCAGGGACTAGATCATGATCGCAGTCCTGTTTGGTAAAAAAAAACAAAAAAAAAACAGTGTAATCAAAAACAAAATTCATACTTTTGTGATGTAAAATATCACAACCAAATAGTTGTTTTGGTTCCTCTTTAAAAAGGAGTTAAGGACGGAAGAAAAAAAAAAAAAAACAGGTTCAAGTGTTACTAAAACTATTAAATCAATTTTTGTAACTTTTGCAATGCAAAATTTAAAGGGAAAAATACCTGCTGTATATAGATCAATTTTCAAAACAATTTGTTCTTCTAGGTTTTATATTATGGTATATATTACAAAACCACAATGAAAAGAAAATTCATTGTGGACCCACAACACCCAAAAAAGATTAGACTTACAATTTGTTCTTTCTGAAATGAGAAGATGTGTCCAAAGTTTTGACTGGGAGTGTAAAAAAGTATAATTAAATCATGAAGTCATGAATCCATCAAGACATAACGGATGGCCTTTACACAACAATGTTACATAAATGTGCTTAGCATTAACAGGAAAGAGTTTAGCGATTGTTTCGGTTGTATTTACATGCTCCTTCCTATAGTAAGCTTCATTCTTGCTCCTTGATCAGCTGAAATTCAAATATGCGATCTAACTACATCAGAGTTCATTTCAACCAAGCCGAGAACTACGTCTTTATGCAAACCAGATTTAGGGTTGGGGTTTCATACTTCTTGTTTCAAATCTCAGTCCTCCTAATGCGTGCATCTTACTTGGTCAAGATAACCAAGGACCCACATACCTCAATACTGCCTAATAACTAGCACCTCAGTCTACAACTAAAACAATCTGACACTGAAACTCCAATTTACCTTTGTTGCGTCGTTAGGAGAGGAACTGGCTGCATTCTCATCCACAGCCTGAGATGCCACCATGTTGGATTTCTAAAGAAGAAGCGTGAATAATGAATGGCAGTCTTTGGGTCTAGCCAAGATGAATACAGTCCTCCTAATGTCTGGACCTGTCCAGTTGAGTATTACACAGGACCCGTGTGTGTATGCACAATTGCCAGAGTAACTCTCATTGATCTGAATTCATTTCTAAACTCAGTCCTCCTAATGTCTGGACCTGTCCAGTTGAGTATTACACAGGACCCGTGTGTGTATGCATACTTTTCAGTATAGTGTTACGTTTCGGTGTTGTCAGTGTGTTGTTTTTGGCGTGACTGTTATGTGTTTCTTGTTTTACTTTGAAAGTCTGTGTTATCTTAGTCTTTTCAGTTTACGTTTCCCTGTCTCGTCAGTTCTGAGTTGCCCCAGCTGTGTTTCCCTCTTGTTGTCCATTTTCCTGATTGCTCCCTCTAGGTATTTAAACCCTGTGTTTCAGTGTGTCATGGTCGCGATCTCCCCCGTGTTGTAAATAGTTTGGTGTGTTTGTTGTAAATAAATAGTCTGTTGTACATAGTTGTAAATGGGTTTTGTCAATACTTTCGTTTTGAGACACTTCCGTTTGGGATTTTGGTGGTGAGCTTTAGTGGGGGTTTTTTTGTGTGTTTTTCTTTCTTTATTTTTACTTTTTTCCTGCGTTGCACTCCGGTTGCCTAGGCCGGGGTGTAACATATGGGGGCTCGTCCGGGATTGCCTTCGCTGGGGGGTCCGGGGACCGCCCCAGCCTTTGTCGTCGCTGGAGGGTCCGTGGGACCGCTCCAGCCTTCATCCGCCTTCGCTGGAGGGTCCGAGGGACCGCTCCAGCCTTCGTCGTCTGCTGGAGGGTCAGTGGGACCGCTCCAGCCTTCATCATCTTCGTCTGCCTTCGCTTCAGCTGTCCGTCTCCGCTGGAGGGTCCGAGGGACCGCTCCAGCCTTCATCCGCCTTCGCTGGAGGGTCCGAGGGACCGCTCCAGCCTTCATCCGCCTTCGCTGGAGGGTCCGAGGGACCGCTCCAGCCTTCGTCGTCTGCTGGAGGGTCAGTGGGACCGCTCCAGCCTTCAGCTTCGTCTGCCTTTGCTGAGGGGAGGGTCCGTGGGACCGCCCCAGCCTTTGTCGTCACTGGAGGGTCCGTGGGACCGCTCCAGCCTTCATCCGCCTTCGCTGGAGGGTCCGTGGGACCGCTCCAGCCTTCGTCGTCTGCTGGAGGGTCAGTGGGACCGCTCCAGCCTTCATCAGCTTCGTCTGCCTTCGCTGAGGGGAGGGTCCGTGGGACCGCCCCAGCCTTTGTCGTCACTGGAGGGTCCGTGGGACCGCTCCAGCCTTCATCCGCCTTCGCTGGAGGGTCCGTGGGACCGCTCCAGCCTTCGTCGTCTGCTGGAGGGTCAGTGGGACCGCTCCAGCCTTCATCGGCTTCGTCTGTCTGGATCAAACTTTTCACTTGGTGTTAAATGTTTGATTTTTGGGTGGGGGGAACTGTTACGTTTCGGTGTTGTCAGTGTGTTGTTTTTGGCGTGACTGTTATGTGTTTCTTGTTTTACTTTGAAAGTCTGTGTTATCTTAGTCTTTTCAGTTTACGTTTCCCTGTCTCGTCAGTTCTGAGTTGCCCCAGCTGTGTTTCCCTCTTGTTGTCCATTTTCCTGATTGCTCCCTCTAGGTATTTAAACCCTGTGTTTCAGTGTGTCATGGTCGCGATCTCCCCCGTGTTGTAAATAGTTTGGTGTGTTTGTTGTAAATAAATAGTCTGTTGTACATAGTTGTAAATGGGTTTTGTCAATACTTTCGTTTTGAGACACTTCCGTTTGGGATTTTGGTGGTGAGCTTTAGTGGGGGGTTTTTTGTGTGTTTTTCTTTCTTTATTTTTACTTTTTTCCTGCGTTGCACTCCGGTTGCCTAGGCCGGGGTGTAACAATAGCCTTTATTCATTTAATACTATTTATACTTATACTGTACTATTTACATTATACCTTGCTTCTCCATGGCCAATTGGAATCACCATAGTTATAGGTGATTTCTTCTCCTGGACCAATATCTTTGATTGCAAACAAACAGAGATGGGGCCTTCCATCCACTCTGGTAACTGTCATTTTACTGTTTGGATTCACATTATCGTCATTTACAAGTCTGCCAAGTGAGCCGTCCTCTCTGGTAGCATCAAGTATACAAAAAGTATACAATAACAATTACACTCTGTAAAGAAAGTCATTAAGTATATTAGGTTGTAGAACGTCTGAATAACATTTTAATATTCAATTCAAAATATTATTTGAATATTATAATTTGTAAACCTCATGTATTTTATCCTTTATCAAAGCAGTTACATACCATAACTGTTTTCCATTGAACTTGAAATCAAATATGAAAACATTGAGTGCATCATGGTAAAGTTTCATTCGGTTTTCTTGTTCCTCTTTAGTTATGATTTGTCCTCTGTACTCAAAAAGAAAATCTCCCTTTTGAAATGACCGACAGCTGAACACACCGCGACCTAAAGACACACATCAAAAACAAATTGGGCAATAAACTATAAACCATTTAATTAAAATCCTTCTTGTTTTTAAATATGTTTTTTATTTGATTATATTGTATTATTTATTTTGGAACATGTAACATGTTCATAATTCCTTGGGGAAAGACAAGGAAAAAATAGAAATATAATAATAATAATAATAAAACAAGTATAATTATATTCGTGATTATTAATTTTCTCATGCATGGTATGCTACAAAAAAACTACAAAAAACATAAAAATTTCTATTTTGAGAAGCTGACTGCATTCTTTGGAATCAACTCACCTTTAAATGAATCAATATACCTCACATCAAATCCTGCCTTGTCTTCACCTAAGGAGCAGTAATACCTAGCATCTTGTATGGGATTTATTTTAGCTCTCCGTGGCCTTGTTGCCGCCATCCCCTGCAAAGATCAGGTATTAATGACTTTAGAAATAACACATTATACTACAAAATGTATGTAGACATAGAAATAAACAGATCGAAAAATCTATTTATGTTGGGGAGAGCTCCCCTAAAGGTTCCAAATATCTGTGTTTCCCAACAGTTCCTCCTATCTTGTATCACTGTGTGTCAGAGGCTGCATGCCCTACCTGTGGAAGTTCTGTTTCGTATATTTTATTTGGTCTAAGGTTACTGCAAATCTTAATGAGTTAATTTTCATATCCACATTTCCTTAACCTTTTATATTTCTTAAAGTTATAAATTAAAATAATGATTTAGTATGGTTGAACAATAAGCATATTTGTCCTACAGTTTTTGTTTCATTTGTAAAATATTTTCTGAAAACAGATCTCACTAGTTTTAAAACCACAAGTTTTGTGATGCTAAAACCAAAATTAATCAAACCAACAGCAACAGAATGTCAAACTTTTGCTACTAGCATGCTGGCTAGCTAAACTGTCAAAAATTAGATGCTTTGGTGTATCCGAACGTAATATAATAACCTATATTACTTTGCTTTATTGGATGAATATATTTATATAAACATCATGTGTAAGGGAATTTGTATGGTTCTCACCTGATCTTCCACGAAAGCAGTAAGATAAAAGCTGTCTCATTAAATCCTCATGTCGTGCACCTGAACTCTTTAGTGTCCTCTTCTTCTTCTTCTGCTCTTTAAATGTTCATGGTGGTTGGCAACCAGCGTAGATGTACATTAGCGCCCCCATAGTGCTGAGGAGTGGATATCATTGGCCAAGAACAGTGGATTAACACTGGGATTCTTGCAAATAGAATGCTATGATGTAATAGAGTTAAATTGCTCTAGTGCATTCTGACATAACTCACTTGGAATATGTAGACTTAATAATACTGTATAAAATGTAATTTTTCCAAAAGACTGATATTTATGCTTCTAAATTTTTAAAGAATGAAACAAAAGTAGTAAATGGGGATGATGAGTTTTAGTAACAACTTCAAAGTTATTTGGCTAAAAGAGTTTTAAAATTCAAATAATTAACTTGGACCAAAAAGGCATATTATTGCTACAATGAGATTGGTGAATAAAAATAGATTAGACCACAGATATTTAAGTATTGCAGCAATACAATTAATTTTCATGACCTTAAGTGTTTTTGTGATGCTTTCTTTTTCTTTTTAAATAGTAAAAACTCATGACATAATTAGGACAAAGTTTATAATGAAATAGAAAAATCTTTATTATTGTGGCTGGTCTGGGATGCTGCTGCAGGTGAGATGGACTCACCTGCATTGTATCTACAATCTGTTACAGCAACCGTATAATTATTGTAATTGTTGGACAGCGCGAGGGAACGACCGGCTCAGGTGAGCCACAGGCTGGTGCGCTAGCGGGATGGGGGTGCCGCTGGAAGCGTGGGCGGTCCCTGGAACCACCTCGTCACCAGCGCCGCTAGATCTACAGGCGAACGCCCAGGTAGTCACTTCCCCGTGGCTGGGCTGGGGCGCTGATGCTCCAGGCCTATTCCCTCGCTTGCTCATGGAGGGGGGGGGGGGGGGGGGGAGGTGGCTCCTCGGTCTTAGTCGGGGGAAGAGGGTATGTGGCGGGGCGTGTTCTGCGATGCCGCTGCATGTGAGATGGACCCACCTGCACGGCATCTATAATCACACCACGCTGGCTTAAAACTTGTGCTCTGCTTGTGGTGTTGTTTGTGGTGATGTGTACGGCAGACACAAACATACCTTCCCACCCTCATACACACAACCACAAACACTCGGCCCTCACCCAACGTGGACACAGACATAAATGGACACTGTACACACAATCACACTCCCCAAACATTCTCTACATCCCAGGTCCAGGTATTCTTGCCCCGGAGGGGGAACTCATACCCAGACCCAGATGTTGCCCTCCTCCCTGAGGTGGAAATCAAGCAGACCGTCCCCGGCTCCGCAGTGGCAGGGGGCCGCTGCAACCCAGGCCTCGATCAGATGGCCAATTCCACCTTCAGGCCCCCCCGCCCGGACGGCTGGCAGAGAGTGGGGCTCTGTGAAGACCCCATGCCTCCCTCCGCTCGCTCATATGTAGTGTTGCTGCGTGCTGTTCTAAAGTGCATTTAAAACACGGGAGGAGATGTCATCTGTTCTTTTGATATTCATCAGAACCCTGGCTGCAGCATTTTGGATCAGCTGAAGACTTTTAGTTGCATTATGTGGACTTCCTGATAGTTAAGAGTTATAGTAATGCAGCCTTGAAGTAACAAAGGCATCAACTAGTTTTTCAGCATCACTCCTGGATGGGATGTTTCTAATTTTAGCAATATTACGGAGGTGGAAGGAGGAGACCCTAGAAACCTCTTTCATGTCAGATCTAAATGACATGTCTTTGTCAAAAAATAACACAGAGGTTCTTTGCTTTATTACTGGAGGCTAATTTAATGCCATCCAGATGAAGGGACTGACCAAGTAATTTGTTTTTCTGAGCTTCTGGTCCAAAGACAACTTCTGTCTTGTCGGAATTCAAAAGGAGGAAGTTTGAAGACATCCAGGTTTTTATGTCTTCCAAGCATGCCCGTAATCTTTATAACTGATTAGGTTCATCAGGATTTAGGTGTGCATAGCTATGGAAATTTATCCCATGCTGTCTAATGATTTTATCAATAGGGAACATATATATAGTAAAAAGGATCAGTCCAAGTACAGAACCCTGTGGTGTACGCCACAAGTAACCATAGAGGTTGAAGAGGATTTATCATTTACGTAAACAAACCTTGAGTCTGTTGGACAAGTAAGATTTAAACCAGCCTAGTGCTGTTCCTTTGATCCCTGCAACATTTTCAAACCTTTCTATGAGAATATTGTGATTGAATGTGTCAAAAACAGCACTGAGGTCCAGTAGAACCAGAATGGTCACCAGTCCATTATCTGAGGCCATGAGAATATCATTAGTAACTTTCACCAGAGCTGTTTCAGTGCTATGATGAGCTCTAAAGCCAGATTGAAACTCTTCAAACAGGTCGTTATTGTTTAAGTGCTAACACACCTGATTGGCAACTATTACCTCAAGAATTTTAGATATGAAGGGAAGATTAGATATAGGTCTATAGTTCATTAAGTTGTCTTGATTAAAAGAGGGTTTCTTAAATAGAGGTTTAATTACAGCAACCTTAAAATCCTATGGTACGCATCCATTTTCTAAAAATAAATTCATTATATCCAAAACTGGAGCAACAATTAAAGGAAATACCGCTTTAAATAGTTTGGTTCGGGATTAGGTCTAACATGCAGGTATGTATGTAGACCATGTCTACATACCTAAATGTCATAGTTCAGCTGTGTGCAGGCAGGAACGAGGAAAAGGACCCAAAATGCAGACTCTCGGAAGACTGGAGTGAAACTCAAAAACGGCAGCTTTATTGCTGGTTGGAAAATAAGAGACAATACAAAACTAATCCACGGGGAGACACACAGCACAGGATTAGTGCCGTTTACGACGCGACAGGGAGCACAGAAAATACAGGGCTAAAATACACAGGGCATAATGAGGGGAATGAGAGGCAGGAGGTGAACACTGGTGGGAGACATCAGGGCTAACGAGACCAAGGAAGCAAAACTGAAAACACTGACATGAGACAAAGGCTGTATCCCAATTCAGGGTCTGCAGCCTTAAAGTACGCAGCCTCAACGATCCTCAAAGGCTGCGTACTCAAAGACCGCTAAGGCCGGAAGTAAGAGGCTTGTGAAATGGGACGGTCTAGCCTCCATCGCGCTGCCCAGGTTGCCTAGCAACCATAACACCAATCGCTGGAAACGTTTCATACAGTTTTGTTTGACAGAAATGAAAGAGAACATATTTTGTTTGTGTGTTTGTTTCTACACGAGCTTTGTGTGATTTAATAAGTATCTGAGGCTGAGACCACAGGACTGTAAAACATGATTGTTGGCCTTCATATTTGTACTGCAGTCATTTAAGATTAGCTAGTAAATAACAATTAGCTAATGTTGTTCATGAGACTAAAGTCAGTGTAAATATGATATGGCCAATATTATAGTTATTATATTAATCATCATAAGCCATTACAGCAGTGAGTTTGAACTCTCAAATCAAATCACTTCTACAGCACATGTGAGTGAAATTCATGTGAGTGAACTCTGTGTCAAATACTGATTTTCAGTAAAGATTCAAGTTGCAGTTATTTATATGTCCTATGACCTTAAACCTTCACTCAAAGACAAGTATCTTTGACAGTGTATATACAGATGTATCATATATAAGAGACAAATATTGTCCGTTTGATATGTTGGCATTACTAAATTTGGCTCAATGCTTACATATATGTGTAAAAAGAAAATGTACGAGCTGTGATAACTGTTTCTGATAAACAAAGAGTAGACTGATATATTAAATATTCCTTTATTGGGTGAGAAAATCAGACCATGTCATAACTGCTTTAGGTCATACAGAATAGATATCAGAGCCTTAAACAGGCTGACTTCTGCTAAATGGGTCAAACTGGACAGAAAGTAAACAAACACATAACATCCTTATAGAATATGATGTAACACTATAGATCAACTTACCTCAGAATATATAAAGCATATAAACAATTACAGCAATATGATGCAACAAACACAGCAGTGCTACTAATCCAAAATACTCAAAGCTTCATAGAAGTGAAACAAACATTTATTTTGAGGTCCATTTTGCTGCTGATACATACTTTAGGTTTCTGAATATTAAACTTGTTGCTGCCTTTCGTAGTGTGTAACTTGAAGGCCCTGAGTACTTTCTCCCACACTGAAAACACTGGAATGATAACATTATTTGAACATTACCTAATAAGACTGATTCAGGACAGACAATTAGTTATTTTAAACTTTTCTAGCAGTCCTTCATAAACAGGGAACAGTCTGTCTATTCTCTCCATCTGTCAGCTGCTGCTGGCTCTTCCTCCTCCTCTTCCTCACACACTGCTGAGTTTGTCCTGGTGGATCATCAGGGCTGCAAAGCCTCACAGATGGTGTGCAGCAGTGGATCCCTCAGTCTGTCGTCACTCTGGACACTTGCAGTTGTCACACATGGAAATCAAATGTGTGATAAGCTGCAGGATTCAAACACAAGTGTAACTTATAAATACATGTTCATACTTTTATTCCACAATCAGAGAGAAAGAAACAGAGAGAGTGCAGGACAGACAGACAGGTGACAGTCTCAGGTGTATACACTGCTACAAAACAGCACAAGAGAAGGAGGATTTAGTGTTTGTGTTATTACGAGTGCTAAACAAGAAGAGTTCCCAGATGGTGCAGTGGACACATGTGTGACTCCGGTGATTAAAGCATCTTTCTTTCAGCTTAACGAGTGAACCGTCAGCTCGTTCAAACACACGTTAAAGTCCGTTTGGCTCGACACCACCGAGCAGAGGCAGCAATATAACATAGCTAACATTAACAGTGCAGTGAATCCTGCTTGTGCCGTGATATTCAGGACTGCAAACCGAGCAGCATCACTGACTTTCAGCTTGTTGTGTTTGTGGATATATGACTGACTTTAATTTTCCATACAATCATCACATTCTCTGTAAGATTAAGGTCAACTATTGTATTATTATATTTTAAAGGCTTTAAAACCAAGTAAACGCTAAAAGTACAAACATCGCTAATGTCATAACTTTGCCGACATGTGGCCAACAGTAATGTTTTAATGTTCCTCATTATTAAACATTTGCACATAAATAAGTGACATAATATTCAGTACTTACGTTTAACAGTTTACTCTTCGGCCGCTCCGCTTCTGCCGTCTGCAGCAAAATTGTCCACAGTGACTGCCGCGCTATGAATTGTGGGATATGTTGGGCCACGAAGTCTACATCACCACAGCCTTAAAATTCAGGGAAATGAAGGACGCATTTCAGGGCCGCATTTCGAGCAGCCTTTGAATTGGGACAGCCTTCGGCGCGCCGCTGTGACGTAATCGGCCTTAAAATGCAGCCTTTAAGGCTGCAGACCCTGAATTGGGATACAGCCAAAGACCTTGAAAGTAAAGCAGGAAACACAAAATCACAGAGACAGACTCAGAGACATGGCTTCACACAGGGATTTGACAGAGAACACAGACAGGGGAGAGCAACAGGGGCTGTATCCCAATTCAGGGTCTGCAGCCTTAAAGGCCGCATTTTAAGTTTCAATTCAAAGGCTGCTCGAAATGTGGCCCACAAATGCGTCCTTCATTTCCCTGAATTTGAAGGATGTGGCTGTGTAGACTTCATGGCCCAACATATCCCAGAATGCATAGCGCGGCGTTGGGTGTGGATAATTTTGCCGAAAAAAAACAGCGGAAGCGGGGCGGCCAAAGAGTAAACTTGGAAAAGTAAGTACTGAATATTAATTCACTTATTTATGTACAAATGTTTAATAACGAAGAACATTAAAACATTACTGTTGGCCACATGTTGGCAAAGTTATGTGACATTAGTGATGTTTGTACTTTCAGCGTTTACTTTGTTTTAAAGCCTTTACTTTAAAATATACGCCGTTCAATAGTCGACCTTAATCTTACAGAGAATGTGATGTTTTTATGGATAATTAAAGTCAGTCATATATCCACAAACACAACAAGCTGAAAGTCAGTGATGCTGCTCGGTTTGCAGTCCTGAATATCACGGCACAAGGAGGATTCACTGCACTGTTAATGTTAGCTATGTTATATTGCTGCCTCTGTTCGGTGGTGTCGAGCCAAACGGACTTTAACGTGTGTTTGAACGTTTGTTTCACTCGTTAAGCTGAAAGAAAGAAGCTTTAATCACAGGAGTCACACATGTGTCCACTGTACCATCTGGGAACTCTTCTTGTTTAGCACTCGGAATAACACAAACACTAAATCCTCCTTCTCTTTTGCTGTTTTGTAGCAGTGTGTACACCTGAGACTGTCACCTGTCTGTCTGTCCTGCACTCTCTCTCTTTTTCTTTCTCTCTGATTGTGGAATAAAAGTATGAACATGTATTTATAAGTTACACTTGTGTTTGAATCCTGCAGCTTATCACACATTTGATTTCCATGTGTGACAACTGCAAGTGTCCAGAGTGAGGACAAACTGAGGAACCCACTGCTGCACATCATCTGTGAGGCTTTGCACCCCTGATGATCCACCAGGACAAACTCAGCAGTGTGTGAGGAAGAGGAGGAGGAAGAGCCAGCAGCAGCTGACAGATGGAGAGAATAGACAGACTGTTCCCTCTGTGTGAAGGACGCTAGAAAAGGTTAAAAGAACTCATTGTCTGTCCTTAATCAGTCTGATTAGGTCATGTTCAAATAATGTTGTCATTCCAGTGTTTTTAGTGTGGGAGAAAGTACTCAGGGCCTTCAAGGGAAACACTATGAAAGGCAGGAACAAGTTTAATATTCACAAACCTAAAGTATGTATCAGCAGCAGAATGGACCTCAAAATAAATGTCCATGTTTGTTTCAGTTCTAGGAAGCTTTGAGTATTTTGCATTAGTAGTACTGCTGTGTTTGTTGGATCATATTGCTGTAATTATTTCTATGCTTTATATATTCTGAGGTAAGTTGATCTATAGTGTTCCATCATATTCTATAAATATGTTATGTGTTTGTATACTTTGTGCCCAGTTTGACCCATTTAGCAGAAGTCAGCCTGTTTAAGGCTCTGATATCTATTCTGTAGGACTTAAAGCAGTTATGACATGACATGGTCTGATTTCCTCACTCAATAAAGGAATATTTAATATATCAGTCTACTCTTCATTCTATCACAAACGGTTATCACAGCTCGTACATTTTATTTTTACACATATATGTCAGCATTGAGCCAAATTTAGTAATACCAACATATTAAAAGAACAACATTTGTCTCTTATATATAATACATCGATATATACACTGTCAAAGATACTTGTCTTTGAGTGAAGATTTAAGGTGATGGGAAATATAAATAACTGCAACTTGAATCTTTACTGAAGCTCAGTATTTGACACAGAGTTCAAGTTCACTGCTGTAATAACAAGTAATGATTAATATAATAATAACTTTAATATTGGCCATATTATATTTTCATTGCCATTGCCACTTTAGTTTCATGAACAACATTAGTTAATTGTTAATTACTAACTAATTTTAAAATGACTGTTCAGTACAGAAATGAAGCCCAACAATCATGTTTTACAGTCCCGTGGTCTCAGCCTCAGATACTTATCACATCAAAGCTCATAGAAAAACAAGACATGAACAAAAACAAATGAATTTTCTCCTTTATTTCTGTCAAACAATACTGTATGAAACTGTTAGCAGAGCTGCTCTGGGCCACGTCATGGCATAATATTTTTGAGGGAGAATAAAAAGTCAACACACATATCTTATTTCTGACGGAGGACTCTGCCACTACACTTCTCCAGTCCATTCACAAAGTCGTTGCATGGTGAGACATGGATAGGAAGTGGGCGGAGCCTTTTACCGTCATTTTATTGTGACGCAAAGTACAAACACCTGTGGACACACAATCCAACACCCCCACTTGTACACAGGTTGGGGAAAAACAGTCCTCCGAAAAAAAAATCTTACATTCCAAACACAAATACAGAGAATTTGTCTAACTTAGACTTTGAAACTGGTTTCGTCATCATATCTGCTACCATTGACTCAGTTGGACAGTAATCAATGAGCACTTTCCTTTCATGTACAGCTGACCTTATAAAATGATATTTCACATCAATGTGTTTACATCTTTGTCTGTTCACTGGATTTTTTGACAAAGCGATTGTTCCCTGATTGTCCTCCAATATCATAGGTATTTCATACTCAAACTCATCAAGATCTTGAATCAAATAAGTCAAATACATACACTCCTGAATTGTTGCTGCTAATGCCATGTATTCGGCTTCACAAGTTGATAGTGCTGTAGTTGTCTGCTTTTTGGTTTTCCATGATATCAAAGGACCATTTTCATTTAGGCTTACACAATAACCTGTCATACTGCGTCTATCAGAAACATCGGATGCCCAGTCTGCATCACTGTATGCTTGTAGACCTAGTTTTCCACTTGAACATTTCCTAAAACACAGTTCTTTTCCTTGACTACCTTTTAGATACCTCAGAACATGTTTCACTGCTGTCCAATCATCAACAGTTGGCGCATTGAAGTGTTGTGACAGTTTGCTGACAACATAGCTTAAATCAGGTCGCGTACAATAGCTCAGATAAATAAGACATCCTACCGCTTCACGATATCTCCTCACATCTGGTAATGTCTCGAATTTATCAGAATGAGTCCATTTCTGTTCACAGGGTGTTAACCTTGGCTTACAGTTTTGCATGTTAAATCTTTTTAAAATGTTCTCAATATATATTTTCTATGACATTTTGACACATTCTTTTTCTTGAAGAAAATCTATTCCTAGAAAATGGTTAAGTTTCCCCAGATCTTTCATTTGGAATTTAGAAGAGAGCATTTCTTTCACGCCTGAAAGCACATTTTCATTGTTAGCTGCAATGAGTAAATCATCCACCCACACTATGATGATTACTTTTTCACTTTCAGTTTCTTTTGAATACACACAATGATCAGCAATATTTTGTCTAAATCCACAACTGCTTAAATAGTCATGTAAGGTTTGGTTCCAGTTACGACCCGATTGCTTCAGCCCATAAAGTGATTTCTTTAGTCTATACACCAGTTTATTAGTCTCACTTGATTCTGTCTCAAAACCTTCTGGTTGTTGTATATATATTTCTTCATTTATTGGTGCGTGTAGATAGGCGGTTTTTACATCCATCTGGTGAACCAACATATCATCCTGAACCACTTTCTGCATCAAAACTCTCACACTCGATAAATTAGCAGTCGGTGAAAAAGTCTCCTCATAATCAACTCCTTTTGTTTGACTAAAACCTTTAGCCACAAATCGAGCTTTATATCTGTCTGATCCATCTGAGTTCTTTTTAACGGCATAAACCCATTTACCCCCCACTGCTTTCTTACCCTCTGGTAAAGTGGTTAAAGTAAATGTGTCATTCTCCTTAAGGGATTGAATTTCTTCATTCATCGCTTTTTCCCATTCTTTTGACTCACTTGACACAATAGCTTCACTAAATGATGTGGGTATTTCACACAACAATCTGTAGCAATAATCAACACTAGTTTGCATCTGTTCATTTTCACACTCTTTCACATCCGTGATATAATCACTCAAATAATCAGGTCTCTTTCTGATTCTGGATGGATAACGTGTAGCTCCAGCATCTACTTTATCCTCAGTTTTAACCTCGGACTCAGTTTGACTGCTTTCACTACCATCTGGAATGTCCTCATCCTTCGTCTGTTTGGGTTCACCATCTTTTCTGGATTCATAAACCTCATCTTCATACATCTGATCACTCTGTGTTTGTTGATCCATTGTCGCGGGATTTAGTATTTTTATCAATCTGTGCTTTTCAACCTTCCCGGTTTTTGGGAAATAGATCAAATATGCTGGACTACTTTTTGTCATATCCCAAGAAAACACCTTTGTCGCATCTTGGATCCAGCTTTCCCCTATTTTGTTTATAAGCATAGCACAATGATCCGAATTTTTTCATTCTAGAAAGATCAGGTCTTTTTCCAGTTAACATCTTATACGCTGTCTGACCTGTGCGTTTGTTAAAACATCGGTTCCTAATCACTCCCGCGGTTTGTACTGCATATGGCCATAAAGACTTTGGCAATTCGCTCTCAACTAACATGCATCTCGCCATGTCAAAAAGTGTATGCCAGTTCCTCTCTGCTGTTCGGTTTTGATGAGGCGAATATGGCGCCGAAGTTTCCTGCCTAATGCCGTGTCTACTTAATAAATCTCTGAACTGACTGCTTGTAAATTCAGTTCCATTATCAGAACGAATGCACTTGATTTTCCCATATGACGCCACATCTGCAATAAATCTTTCAGTTGCTTGAGTTGTATCACTTTTGTGTTTCAGATTATATACAAATGTTGCACCTGAATAATCATCAACAAACGACAAAACAAACTTAAACCCTTCTTTAGAGTTTGGCGTAATCGGACCAGCCAAATCCGTATGTACCAACTCTAATGCTGCCCTGGCCTTTTCATCCGGTTCTCGGTTCCTAGTTTGAATAAACTTCCCTTGTATACAGGCTTCACATTGCATATTTTTGTTGATTTTACCCTTAATTTCCATTCCATCAACGACATTTTGCAGATTTTGAACATCCTCATAATTACAGTGTCCTAGGATTTCATGCCACGTTTGCATATCAAAACATCCATTACATTTATCTTCAAACTCTTGCACAGTGTTTATAAAGAACAGTCTCTCGTGTTCATATATAGGGAATTTTGTTCCATCAACATGTTTAAGAAAACTGTCCCCGTGTTTGAAAACCACAGTGGCTCCGTTACTAGTAGCTGCTTTTACTGACAAAATGTCCTGTGGGAACAATGGAATGTAGAGTGCTTGTTTCAATGTTACCTTGTGGCTGCGTCCTTTACTGTCGATCATACTTATCTCAGCATCTCCTCGCCGCTTTGCAGCTCCTCTGCTCCGCCTTCCGTCAGCCAACTCTACACAATGAGCCTCGGGTTGAAATGTGTCATCAAAAGTCTTAAAACTCTCGATCTTCGTGAAGATATGTGACGTCGCTCCCGTATCCACCAATAGCTGGTTATTCAGCATCTCTTGGCCGCCGTCCGGGACCCTCTGGGGTTTGGAGCCCGTCTTGAACGCGTAGTCCTTCTCCACGACCCCTCTCGCTTCATCCCGTCTTAGCTTCCTTCTACAGGTCGCATCTTTGTGTGTACTACTCCGGCAAAAACTGCACCATACTCTAGATCGGCACGTTCTTGCAGTGTGTCCCTTTAGTCGAAAATTTAAAACACACAATCTCATTATTCTTTGATCTTCGGTCATCTGCTCGCCATGAAGTAGAATCCTGGTCTGATTGCACTTTTGTCCTCATTACGTTGTCATTAGTTATAGCCACACGCATTCGCTCGGTTTCTTCATAACTTCTGAGTTTTACTTTAAAATCTGAAAATGTGATTTTTGCTTCACTCTGTGTAACGTGCACAATCAGGGGTTTAAACATCTCTGGTAGACCTTTCATTATCATTGCGATCAGAAGTCCATCAGTTAGTGACTCACCCGCATTTTTTAACGCTGTGATAATTGCTTCTGCTCGGATAATATAGTCCGTCACACTTTCATTCTTTTCATTTGTGAGAGAAGTGAGTTCGGTGTACAGACTTATGATCCTTGGCTTGCCCACTCCTGCATAATGACCTCTCAAAATTTTTAGGGCCTTCCGTCCGTCATCAACTGCATCTCTCATAACTAACGATAAACTTTTGTCATCCAGAAATTGTATCAACTCTGCATATGCTTCTGCATTTTTGTCATCATCTTCACCATCGGCTTCTTCATCACCCTCAGCCTTTAAGATGACATCTTTCAAACCTTGTAGTCTGAGATGACCAAGGAACTTCGTTTCCCATATCTCATATTTCCTTTCATCTCCATCAAATTGCAAACGGGAATATCGACTGCCCGACTCTGCCGTGCGTCTGCTCATGATGCACAAAAACGCTTACTCACTCAATCGTGCCAAACTTTTAACACCTGCCGGTAACTTGCGCAGCGGAAGCGTGCTGGGCCCATAACCTGTTAGCAGAGCTGCTCTGGGCCACGTCATGGCATAATATTTTTGAGGGAGAATAAAAAGTCAACACACATATCTTATTTCTGATGGAGGACTCTGCCACTACACTTCTCCAGTCCATTCACAAAGTCGTTGCATGGTGAGACATGGATAGGAAGTGGGCGGAGCCTTTTACCGTCATTTTATTGTGACGCAAAGTACAAACACCTGTGGACACACAATCCAACAGAAACGTTTCCAGCGGTGAGTATCATGGTTGCTAGGCAACCTGAGCAGTGCGACGGAGCCTAGACCGTCCCATTTCACAAGCCTCTCACTTCCGACCTTAGCGGTCTTTGAGTACGCGGCCCTTGTGGACTGCTAAGGCTGCGTATTTTAAGGCTGCAGACCCTGAATTGGGATACAGCCACAGAGACAGAACACCAAACCATGATAACCGAAACATGGGAAAATAATAATCAAAACTGTACACTAAGAAAGCAGAACAACAAAGCATGGAGCAGCAAAAAACCAAAACACAGACAGCAATAAATACAAAACACACAGTGAAGGGAAAGGGTGAACACAAGACCCAGGGAACACAGATAAACGTGAAGGCAAGAGGACCTAAAACAGTGAATAAAAAATAACCACAAACTCAAAATGCTGGGTCGAGAGACCCAGGACCATGACACCTAAATGCATTGAGTTGCCACTATGTGATTGCCCAATTAGTGAGTAGTTAACGAGCAGTTCGAGGTGTACCCAATAAAGGTCACTCTTTTTTACATTTGTTTTAGAATTGCAATATCCTCTTTACACAGGGCCAGGAAAGCATTTCCCCTTGAAAAATAAGATAATAGAAAACAACCTATATTTGTATTCACTCAGGTTCTCTTCATCTAATCTGATAACAGATAAATGAGAGAACAAACCAAAAAATAAATAACTTATCAGTCAAATACTTTTTCATACCACTTTGTAAGTACGTAACTGTATTTACTTAGTATAACTGTGAATAATTACACAAAACCTTAGTGTTTCATATAAAAGCAAAGCTTCATATGTCTTCTTTCCAACAAGGTAAAGCAGGCTTTTATTACAATTAAGTTCAACATACAGTGGTTCATTTGGTGTGGTCATTTTGGAACATTTACCAGTTATCTAACCCACATGTGAATTGGAAGGACTGTGTAAGAATTGGCGGGACAACTACACACAAGCCTCATTATTATTCACACATGTGTGAATATTCATGAGGTCCTGCTATTACACACGCTACCACCAGGGACACTCTTGGTGATACACAGATTTAACACAAAATCAAGTTTATATGTATTAAACCGACATCTTGATTTTTTTGTTTTTTTAGGGTTAGTGGACCAATAGAAACCACTCTACGTTGTTAGATTTCAGTCAAAATTAGCAGGACACCGCCTCTGTCCTGTTAATTCAAAATGTCCTTCTAGTGTGGTGTGTATTCAGACGAAATGTCCAGCTAATACATGTTTACCAACGCACACACACACACACACACACACACGTGTGTTTTCATGATATATCAGTACCTATGACAAAAATGTGACAAATGGGAACGTGCCTTTCCGAAGGTCCTAGAGGCATGGGAATCACAAAAAATTTGACCCATGCTTCCAGGAACACGCCCATCTGTTGAGATTTTGGCTAGGGTTAAATTTTGGTCAAACCTGAATTTACTGCTACTTATGAGGACACTGTCAGGTTTATGTGACTTATGAGTACCATAAGGTCACACACTGATATTTCATGTTTAGGTGAATTGTGAAGCCCATGGATACACACATAATTTTCAAGTATACATGACTTATAAGGACCAGGTAAGGGTAGGGTCTGTATTTTCAGCTTGGCTCCTTTTGAGATTACAATATAATAGGCATGGATGCACAATAGTAATGCTCACCAGTCGGGTAACTTCTGACAGAAATATCAGACATTCATGTGTTAATACAACACAGTAAATCTGAGCTGTATAGAGACTTAAAAAGAGACATAGCTCAAAAATGTGGTCAGTCTACTTTTTAAGTCTTAATATTGTATTGCATTAATTTTGCAGTGAATGTTTATGTGAATAAAAACATGGAACATTTTCTGCCTTTCTTATTTTTTAATTACAAAATGCACCCATAATAAAAACAGATTTATGGGTATAAACAATGCAATGCAGAGACCTGTAATACTGAAATAACTGTGAGTGACCTGCAATACTGAAATAACTGAGAGTAACAAACTATCTCCCTTGAGTATTAACTTATGATGGCAAAAACCAGGAGAAAGGACTGAGTAACTTAGTCATTACTAACCCAACAGACAAAGTCAAAAATTTAAAAAAAATAAAAATGAAAATCAAGTTAATTTTAACTGATGCAGCATTCCTGAACCTGCATTTTGTAATTTTATTTATTCATCTTTCTTTTCAATGCTATGATCCTGTTGTGGATGTAATACTTTATGGCAACCCAGTCTCTGCCTTTCAGAGCTGCCGGCTCTGCTTGGATGCAGGAGTCACATTCCTTTTTGCCAGGTACTTTGCAGCTTGTTATGAAATGAAGTAAGTGCCGCTCAACAGCCTTTACTTCATCATCTGTCCACTTGCACCTTGCCTTCCCAGCTGTCATAAATGGAAACAAAAAATATATATCTTAATGCGAATGTAAGATAAGAGAGAAAATATTCTAGTTTCTAATGTGAATACAAAATGTTCTTAAACCTTGCTTTCTACTGGAGCACTTTAAAGGAGCAATAAGCACAATTCATCATACTTAGGTTGAAGGAATTAAAAATGGCTATGTGAATAATTAGAGGTGTAATTTCATCTGGAGTACAGCATGAAGTCACAATCCCTCTCTCTGTGTTGATCTCCAGCCATAGACTTTGGTTTGGTTTACAGGCAGTGCAAAACAGCACACCTAGCAGTGAAAAGATATTGCTTAATGCTCCTTCAAGGATGCTTGGGATGAACCATTTGAAGTGCTGTGTTCTGCTGGGAATCAAAGAAGATGAAACGGATTATGATAAAAGCTCTTAATAGTGTCATGCCTGAAAAGAATAAACATGTCCATTGATAACAAGTATATTCACTTAAAACATTTTGTATATGGGTACCTTTACCCTTTCCTGGTGCAGTGTTGCTGATGTTTTTGCTGTCCAGGGTGGTTGAGGCAGAAGCGCCCTCCATATTGTCCAGGGTGGTTGAGGCAGAAGCGCCCTCCATATTGTCCAGGGTGGTTGAGGCAGAAGCGCCCTCCATATTGTCCAGGGAAGCTGAGTAAAGTGTGTGGCTTTGGTTCCCAGAATTCTTGGTCCTTGAGCCTTTGAAAAGTAACAGTGAAATATGAGAATTAATGAATTTTTTGTTTGCATTGTAGGCAAAGTCAGCATTGGGCAGTGTGTAATTTTACATTTGATATGAATATTTTACATGTGAACATAATCTACTAATAATACTCATCAATACTCAGGCATCTCCCTAGAAACACATTACTTGCATGCACTACCTCTCAACTTGTGTGCCTAATCTCACAGAAGTGGACCTCCTAATCCTTATATTTAATATTTGCCTTTGTATTGCTTATTTATGCATTTTGCCAGACTTCAATGTATCCAGATCTTTTAGTACCATATTAATGAATGGTGTCTACCATTCTGTCTAATTTATATACTGCTGTCCCTTAAGCCCATCTAACATGACATGAACCTATTAACTGTCTCCAGTCTCATAACTTAAAGATATTATCACACACTGGGCAAGTCAAGATACCTTTGTGTTGTTGAGGGTCAGTGATGGTTTCTCCACTGGAATCATCATCACTTGTAACTGCTTCATCTTGTTGGGGAAAAATAATCAAGACAAAATATTTATATTAGAATCTGCTGAACATTCACAAATGTTATATTCAAAGATAACTATGTTTCAAAAAAAAAGAAAGAAAAAGAATTCACCATCAGGATTGATCACGATGTCATCCAGCCCTTTCCCCTGCAGGTCAGACAGTTTTCCTTTCTCCATTGCAATCAACAGTTTGCTGACTTTTGCAAGCTGCAGGGTACTCTCTGGAAGCCGGTAGAATTCTCGATGGACACGGATGTCGTGTCCGAGAAAGGTGGCAAGTTGATCCATTTCATTTTCTTTTAGATTTAGTACTGTGGACAAAGTGGCAACTTGTTTCCGCAATCTTGTTGAGGTAAGGGCCTCTGGGTACTTTGCACCACATTTATTTGCATACTTGCGAAAGCAGTCAGAGCCTCTGTAATGGGAAAGGACACCTGGGCGTGCAAACAAGTACACATTCTCTGTGTGGACTTGACACTCACTTCTGGCTTTTGCGAGGAGCTCCATTGCAGTGATCATGTCAGGTGTGAGAAGCACAGGTACCATTCTTGATCTTTTACCACGAATCTCAACTCTGTCAAAGTGCTTTGCAAGTTTCCTTTCAAACTCAGTTAGGCCGATCATAATGTCAGGATTCAACTCTGTGCGATTCCGGGATGTAAAAACCTGGAGCTCCATTTTTGAAACTTCTCCTTGCCCTTTTCTGTTAAATAGCACTACCTGCGTCAAAGTCACTTGAGCAAGATTTCCGAAGGTTGTGCTGTTGGGTTTTTCCTCAAGGTCCTTCATGTACATTGCGGACTTAGTAGCAAGAAACTTATGCAGCAGTGACACATCCTGTGTAAATGGCAAAATCTGTGGTTTATTCCATTTGGCTTGTTGAAGTGTGCCCAATGCAGCAGCTGAAATGGACTCTGACCACTTTTTTTCATACAGAGTGGCAAACTGCTTGGCTGACTCTGCAACATCATAGCGATTTGCAATGATGGCTTTACACTGCACAATGCTTGCAACTTTAGCCAAACTGTGTCCCAATTTCAAAGCCAAGGATGGGGTTTTATATGAGTTGCTCTCCTGCTCATAACCAGCAACAGCTCTGACTGCTTGTATGACATGGGGAAAGTTAGTAGGCATAACAAGGTCTTCTGTGCTCTTCAAAGGTGTCATAGCTCTGGCGGTTATCAATAACCTTGCGATCTCTCTCATTTTTTGGCGTATGTAATCATTCCTTTTCTCATTTGGTTTTCTGCCATTGTACAGTGACTCACCAAGGCTAAGAATGTCTCTTTCACTCGTTACTACAAAGGAAATGTCATCCTGATTCATTTCACAAGCAATCTTCCATACAGCTTCATGAACTTGATCAGGTTTTGGTAATTGCAGATGCATCCGTCTTTGCCCAGAGGGAGCTTCCTCATTAAACCTCTGAGGGCACCTTCTCACATGCCTCCAAAGGCAATTTCTTGCATATAGTCCTTGACAAAATTTACAATGACGGTAGTCCTCAGATCCTGTTGCAGTAGTGGGTCTTCGACAAGCAACCATTTCTCCAGCACCAGAAGTTGCCACAGTAGCATTATGGTTAAAGTTTCCCCTCTTCTTAATAGAGCGCAACAAATCTCTTCTTTTGCAGGATCTTTTATCATAACTGAAGGCGCTTGCAACTTCCGGCACATTACCGTGGGCAGATTCAAGGTGTCTTGCCAATTTAGCAATGGCCTTTTTACAATATAGACAGTATTGCTTCTTGTTGTACTTGCTTTGTCTTTCCGTGTTTGGCAAAGGTAGGACTTTTATCGAGCTGTTTTTAGGTGATGTGACCCCTGATGAATCAAAACTGCGGCTTGTTACCGAAGTACTGTGACTGCTACTTCTCAGTGACAAACTAAATGTTGTAGGTTTCTCTGAACTGGTGATCTTCCCACTGTGTCCTGAAGCCGTCTCCAATGCCATGTCATTTAACGTATTTTGGGGAACCACAGATTCTGTGATTTTCATGTCCACACTATGGAGACTTGTGTCAGAGGAACTGCCACATGAATCTGGGAAATAGTCTTTATCTTCATAATCCGTACAATCTGAGAATTCATCAGTAGAGATCTGAACGAAAATGGAGAAAAAGCATCTTTGTATTTATTAATAGCTAGAATGTCATTCCCCCTCCAGTAGCAGAACATTCTGCAATCCATGACTTGATGAAAATGCATTCATGTAGTAAATATGCATAATTACATAGCATAAACAATTTGAATGAAGAAGAAAAAGGCAGCTGGCTTACCTGCTCTGAGGTAGCTGTCTGGTGAAAGGTGAGAACTCGAGATTTTTGTCTGGCCTTACATGAAACGTAACAAATTCAATGTTTGTAATTATAATTCATTTGAAAACTAACTCAAAATTATTATGCAATTCAGTATACTGTAAAAACATTGCTAGTAGGTTAAGAAATGAAAAACAATGCATTGTAACTTAATAGTGAGAATGATTTAACATACATATCACACACTTTGTGTCATGTCATTTTGACATAAAATCTTGGGTGAAAATTCATTTGTGAACCCTGTCAATCATTAATTATATTTGCTGAGATGAAAGGCTGCATTGAGTTCACATATATGTCACAGATACATTAGTGAACATTATTGACAGGAGGATCTGAGTTCCTTATTCTAGATATTATAGAAACTTAACACAGTACAGTTCTGCTACCCAACAATATGAGGACAGTGTAACACACACACTAGAGTTGTTGGTCCAACCATATGAGGACGTATTCTGAAACACACTCATGTTCTTCACAGCTTGAAACAATATGAGGACATGACGACTGAACACATGTAGAGCTCATGTTCCTGACTTCTAACTTGTCCTGCTGTTGTCAATAAAAGCTCTAAACCCAACACTGATGTAAAGCCATCTATTTCCCCAGAAATCCAATCATGTAAACTGATCAGTTTCAGGTTAAATGGACAAAAACATGCGTAAAAGGACAAAAATATTAAATTTAATTGGAATAAAGACCAAATTGATGCTTTAAAGGGAAAGTTTGGACTAACAACTGGTATAGCCAATTTCCTTCTCCTAATGCTAATGTTGATTTTGGGAAACTTTCACTCAAACTGATTGTTTTAATACAATCAAAGTGCATTTCATTTATGCACTAGGCCCAACTGACTCATATACTTGATTCCAAATACAAAAATTTATGCGTAACCTGTTGGAGGAATGAAGTGGATTTGTCACTCACTTCTTGGTCTGTAGGAGGTTGGGACAGGGTCTCAACACTTGGTGTCTGCAACAAAAGACAACAATATAATGTCAGAAACATTCTGTACTACAAATGCTGACTAGCTCATTAACTACAGATCATACTTGTTTCAGTGAACATTATTACAGAAGGATCTGACTTCCTTATGCCAGATTCTATAGAAACTTAACACAGTACAGTTCTGCTACCCAACAATATGAGGACAGTGTAACACACACACTAGAGTTGATGGTCCAACCATATTAGGACGTATTCTGAAACACACTCATGTTCTTCACAGCTTGAAACAATATGAGGACATGACGACTGAACACATGTAGAGTTCATGTTCCTGACTTCTAACTTGTCCTGCTGTTGTCAATAAAAGCTCTAAACCCAACACTGATGTAAAGCCATCTATTTCCCCAGAAATCCAATCATGTAAACTGATCAGCTTCAGGTTAAATGGACAAAAACATGTGTAAAAGGACAAAAATATTAAATTTAATTGGAATAAAGACCAAATTGATGCTTTAAAACCCTCGGAGGGTTTAAGTCAAAATAGGGACCCTTTGGATTTTTGATTCTCAATATATCAATCATTTTAAAGACTAGTTGCATGAAACTTGGCCATGAGGTGCATTTTAGGATTATTTTTAAAATTCAATGATCCCCTCTATGGTGTGGTATATAGCAAAGGAGATTCACATAAGTGTTACCTCCTGTGTTCCTCGTACCATTTTGGGTCCCATTGACTCCCATTATAATCACATATTTTCGATATACTGTAATCCTGACATGTGATGATGCCTTTCTCGTGAATACCTAATGGATCTAAGCCTAAGCCTTCAAAATAAAGGAAAAATAGGTTTTGGATCAAATGAGCAAAATATTAGGTACAGCACCACCATAGACATTTTCAGTGGTTTTGAATGCAGGACATGGTTATCTTACTATGCAAAATACATGACAATAAAACAGCTCACCACCATAAAATAGTCTTGATGTAGTGGAACTGATATAACAGAGTGGTGTGAATGTGATTGAGAATATATTTATACTGTGTGTCGGTCGCAAACAAAACAGCCTATAGAGCCGCCTTCTTGAAGTGAACAACGGCAGCCTGCTCCGTTTTTTGTTTTTTTTCCCTTCTCTGAACCTCTGTCAGTGTTATGTTGCTCCACTTTGCACACACTGGCTCTGAGCAAGTGAGTGGAGGGGTGCAAAAGCAGCCACGTGTTTGCAGAGCAGAGGGGGGGAGGGGTGCAAAAACAGCCACCTGTTTGCAGAGCAGAGGGGGGAGGGGCAGTTGTTACTCTCTCAGTGGCAAGTCAGCAGAGCTGGGGGAGAGACAGAGAGAGATCCTTTTCTATCTTCTTGGATTCAAGTGCACATTTGAAGTCTGTGAGAATAGTTTGCAGCCTTGTCTTGCGAGTCATTTCTGCACAGACGCCACGAAATGCACAGACGCGCGCACGGACAACACAAAGCGCACGGTCAATTTCGGGGAGGCTCTTGCTGAGAAAGAGCAGCAGTGCTCATCGTGCAAACAGCACATTATTATCGTAACTGCTGCAAAGATATATATATTCTGAAACACACTCATGTTCTTCACAGCTTGAAACAATATGAGGACATGACGACTGAACACATGTAGAGTTCATGTTCCTGACTTCTAACTTGTCCTGCTGTTGTCAATAAAAGCTCTAAACCCAACACTGATGTAAAGCCATCTATTTCCCCAGAAATCCAATCATGTAAACTGATCAGCTTCAGGTTAAATGGACAAAAACATCTGTAAAAGGACAAAAATATCAAATTTTGTCAATAAAACCCTGCACTGATCTACTCTGGTCTTCATAACTAGAATAATATCTATCTTTTCATCTACTAATATTTAACATTCCCTGTACTGCACAATCTATGAAGAGGATTTACTTACCAGAGCTCGCCATGGCCACATAGATTCTCCATAGTCATAGGTGATTTCACTCTCCGCTTGGATATTTTCAATAGCAAACAAGCAGAGATGAGGTTTATCCTGGACTGCCAGCTGTTTCATCTTGCAGTTTGGGTACTTGTGGTCATCATTAACCAGCCGGCCAAGTGAGTCGTCTTCACGGGAGGCATCAATGCTAAAAGTGAAGAAAAGAACATATGTTTTGTTCACTAAAAACATAATGTTGTAAAGAACAACTGATATTGTATATGCCTTTACTTACCACCATGTGCTATTTTTCCATTTAAAATCAAATAGGAAAGCAGTTTGCTTTTCTGTGTACTTTTTCTGCCGCTTGTCCCGTTCATGTTCTGAGATAAGCTCCCCACGGTACTCGACCACAAAGGATCCCTTTTCAATTGGTTCAGAGGCAAATACACCACGTCCTAATACAAGATGTTCAATAAGTAGCGTTAAGTAATACAATCCAAATCAGGTTTACTGCAGCTGATCAGCCACTGACAAAACATATGCAGAACAAACAATCACAAAATGTTTTAATTGTGAGGGGAACATCTAGATCAGGGGTGCCCAATCCCGGTCCTCGAGAGCTACTGTCCTGCAGCTTTTAGATGCATCCTTGTTCCCACACACCTGAATCAAATGAATGGCTTGTTATCAGGCCTTTGCCAAACATGATGGCATGCTGAAGAGATCAAACCATTTGATTCAGGTGTGTGGGAACAAGGATGTATCTAAAAGCTGCAGGACGGTAGCTCTCGAGGACCGGGATTGGGCACCCCTGATCTAGATGCTTACGTTCAGGGCTGCAACAAATGAGTTGATACAATAAATAAATGCTAATAATAAAAAAAACAATTATTAAAATAGTTGGCAACAAATTTCAAATACATGAAAATATAAAACATTTTTTAATCTAGATGATAGATAGATAGCTAGCTAGCTTTGGGAGGTTCCCTCAGGGAAACTGAAGCAATTGTTATATATTTGTCACGGTCCGGGGCAGCGGCCGTGTGGAGAGTGGAAGGAGGACCCAAAACGCAGCACTTATTCAGGTGTGAGGGTGATTTATTGATAATATCAAACACAAAGTGGAGATGGCAAACAGAACTAAGGACGAGACTAAACTGGGATAAACTACACAGAGGAGTGGGAAACCTGAACATGAAGGGAGAACAGCAGGGAGAGCACGCAGAGGATTACACCAGGTATGAACACAGACGACGCGACGAGGAACAGAGGCAAACACACACTATAAATACACAGAGAGACACTGGGAAGTCACACACAGGTGGGAGACACAGCTGGACCTGATTAACCTGATGAGACAGGGGAACACTAACACCAGGGACCAACAGAGGGAGCACAAACCCAGAACCCAGTGTCTAAAATCCCAAACACAAACCATCCCAAAACAGCCATGAATAATAATGAAAGTAATAACAATAAAGAACATAAACACAGGGCCATGACAATATTATTAAATATTATAATAAACATTAGTTGCAGCTCTGGTAATATTCATGCAGTAGCCATAAGGAACAACATATAACATACCTTTATAGTCATTGATCCATTGGGCCTTTAAACAAGTCTTGTCACTTCCAGATAAAATAAAGTGAGCAGCCTCTGCTTCAGGACGAAGTCTGAGTCTTCTTTTTGACATGTTCTTCACTCTCAATCTGCTCAACCTGTACACATCTTCATGAGAAAATGACGAAAAGTCAGCAAGACAAAACCAACCAGTACTTTCTTTACATGGTATTTTAAATAGTATTTTTCTGCCTTAAATCACAACGCATTTGCTAATCAGACTAATATACCAGTGCAAACACTTTGCAAATGTAATGTGACATTAAATTACCTTCACGAATAATTTTAACATGCCAATACACGGACAAATACTGTAAACTGTGCACTTTACTACCATTACTGAAACACTAATGTCATTGATTTGTGCTAAACAGGAAAACATTAATATTATCATTTAAATCCCAGAAAACATATCTTGAAATAAAATGCGTGTTGCAGTAGCCTACACTTAAAAAGAGCTTAGACTGACTGTCTCTGCAGTTGCAGATGCAGAGAGGGCCGCAGGCCCTTTAACTCCAGTGGAAATTTAAAAACAATTAAATTTAACTTCTAATATCTGTTGCTGAAGATAAAGCTAAAGTATATTTATTACCATTTATCATCATGCACCATTTTAACTTTATTCAAATCGATTGTGTGTTGTTTCCATTCCATTTAGCTAACATTAATTAGCTTGTTAAACATACAACTTTACCTCGAAGCGTGCGTGAAATCATGGATATCAAAGGTAAATACATACGTCAAGATAAATCTCTCCTGAGTGCTGAAGGTCCCGGATGTGCCGTTCACGCAGAGCTCCGGCGAGTTTGTTGTCGTGTCCATATTCATGGGCTGCATTCTCCTGAGGCCGCATTTGTAGACCGATTACGTCACAGCGACGCGCCGAAGGCTGTCCAAATTCGTAGACCCCTCCGAATGCAGCCGACAAATGCGTGCTCCTTTTTCCGAATTTGAAGGATGGGTCGGGTGTGTCCTTCGTGGCCCACCATATCCCAGAATTCATAGCGCGGCCCAGCCAAGCTCCAGTTTCCGGCTAATGGCGGCCGCTACTAAGTTTTAAAAATTACTCTTATTAATCTTTCTGGGTCACGAAATAAACTTTTAACATATTTTCAGGCGAGAAAGTAGCTGTGTAAACATCAAATATCTGCTCGGTTTATCAAGATATCGCATCTTTGCTAAAGTGCTTCGACGTTTTTGGAGACGTCTGCTACCCACCAGCTCGATAGCTAGCCGGGAGCTCGAGGGTTACTGATGCGGCCGAGAATGGCACAACTCCCGGCACATCATTTTCAGATCACCGCGGACTTTCGCTGCTCGGGTTAAACGTTGTCAGCCGGTGATCAGCTGTGATCAGCTGATCACGGGGCCGGGGTTAAAAGAGAGACGTCACCCACCTGTTCGCCGCTCAGACATCATTCTCTTCGTGTCAGGAGCTCCGAAACTCTGCCGACGTCAGTCTCCGCCTGATTCAGCAACCGTGAGTGATTATCCCTTCAATCCTTTTTCTCTTCCCGGCTCCGCTCGCTCTCTGTCGGTAACGACCGTTCCGAAGCCACGCTTCGTGCACTGATCGTTACTAGAATAACTGCGTGCCTGCTCCAAACCCACCGCTAGCCTTCGCCGCGCTTCGGTCTAGCCAGCACGCCACACGGGCACGCCGAATTACTGTGTGTAACCCGCCCGGCCGTGACAAACGTAATATATAAGTCACTTAGACAACCTAAAAATGTTATTGTTGGGCTTTTTTCAGTGTTTTGTTTGTTCGTGAGTAAATCGGTTTGGCTGAGATTAAAGTTATTAGATTAGATAAAATAAAACTTTATTAATCCCCCGGGTGGGTTCCTCCTTGGTTTTTACACAGCTGACTAAACGTCAAACAGAAAACTGATTAAACAGAAGTGTGAGATGGCCGAGAGTTTACTCCAGTGTCCTGTTATATTTTAGACAGCAAGGAGCAGACGGCTGAGTTTATTAAACTCCACCGAGACAGCGGTGACGCTAATCAGAAGGCTAGACCGTCCAATTTCACGGCCGTTTACTTCCGGCCTACCCGATCTTCTGAGGACCCGGCCCACGTAGACCGCGAAGGCCGGGTCCTCAGGAGAATGCAGCCCATGAATTTGGACACGACCTGTATCTTGCCGTGACCAGCAGCTCTTTGGTTGAGGCTTTCGAACAATCAGATGCATCTTTACTCACTTGTTGACCAATCAGAGACGTCGTTCTATGCTCCACTGACGAAATGCTGCATCCTCTCACCAGCCACGGTCTCTCCTCGTCCATTTAACAACAAAAACACAGCAACACGTGCTGTATTTGAGGTAGGAACACTTGAGAACTGTCACAATGTTTTGCAAACTGCTGTTACAGTTAATTTCGTTCCGTTAATTTGTTTGGTTCCTATTCTTAAGTAACACTTAATACACATGTGGTTAGCTTGCTGGTCTAGTTTAAGTTAGCATGGGCATGCTGTTCACTGATAGAGTAAGGCCAAAATTGTCCTGATATTGTCAGTGTGTTATCATAAACATGTCCTAATTTGTCATGAAAAGAAGAGCAGCACCCCTAGACCCCCAAGTGAAAATACAGATAATAGATAAGCAATTTAAGAAAATAAGTATAATGTATATAATAAATGATTTTACTGTCACTTTCCTGGGTCTGTTGACCCAGCGTTTTAAGTTTTAGTTTGTTTGGATGTCGATGTTTGTTTATAAGTTCTTTAGGTTTGCTAAGTTCATTTGTTTATTAGATTACCCTTGTGATGTCTGTTTTATTGGGAAAGTCCTTGGCCTATATGCAATGAGTCTAGTTTTGTTTCCCCTTGTCCCAGCTGTTCCTCATCCCCTCATTATCTCTCTGTGTACTCACAGTGGCTTGCAAAAGTATTCGTCCCTCTTTTCCACATTTTGTCACATTACTGCCACAAACACAAATTGTCATGGTCCTGGGTCGGTGACCTAGCACTTTTAGTTTATTATCATTTTCTAGTTTATTATTATGATGATGATTATTATTATTGTTTGAGTTCTATGTCTTATATTTGGTCTGCCTCTGAATCTGTGTCTCTGTCTATGGTGTCACCCCGTCTGTTTGTGAATCTGTCTGTTTAGTTCTGTGTCTTGTTTGGTTCCCCGTGTCTGAGTTTCCTGTTTTATTGTGAAGGTCTCTGTCTGATGTGAGTGTGTTCACTTTACGTTTCCCCTGTCCCGTCAGCTCTGATTCCTCCCAGCCGTATTGCCCTCCTGTCTCTCATCCCCTGATTACTGGTGTGTGTATTTAAGCCCTGTGTGTTCTCCTGCCTGTTGCCGGTTTGTCTGTGTTCCTCCGTGTCAGTCTGTGTTACTCGGTGTCCTGCTGGTCGTCGTCTCGGCCTCGGCCTCTCAGCCCTTTGTCGTATGCTCCCAGGTCTGTTATTTTAGTTCTTCCCAGTTTAGGTGTCTTCAGTTATTTGTCATGCCCCACTGCTTGTTTGCCACTACACCTTGTAAATAAACTTCACTAGCATTTTCATCCACTGCTTGCATCTTGGGTCCTCCTTCCTCCACACCACACGGCTCGCCTTCCCAGCCGTGACACAAATCAATTTTAATGGAATCCAATTGCAGCAAAAGGTGGTTCTACAAAGTATTGACTCAGGGGGCTGAATAATTGCGCACACCCCACTTTTCAGTTATTTATTTGTAAAAAATGTTTGGAATCATGTATGATTTTCGTTCCACTTCTCACGTGTACACCACTTTGTATTGGTCTTTCACGTGGAATTCCAATAAAATTGATTCATGTTTGTGGCTGTAATGTGACAAAATGTGGGAAAGTTAAAGGGGGGCCGAATACTTTTGCAAGCCACTGTAAGTCCTGTCCTAATTTGTTCAGTGTCAGGTCATCTGTTGTCTTTGGTGCCACGTTTCCATGTTCCAGGTATCTTTGTATCCATGTCAGGTTTCATGGTTTTTTTGTTTTTTTTTTAATAAAAAATATTTTCCCCAGGTTAGGTTATTGTTTATCTTCACCTCTGCCTTCTGTTTTGTAATCTTTTAATTAAATTAAATTTTATTTATATAGCACCAAATCACAACAACAATCGCCTGAAGGCGCTTTATATTGTACAGTAGATTGCACAATAATAGATACAGAGGAAAAACCCAACAATCATAGGACCACCTATGAGCAAGCGCTTTGGCGACAGTGGGAAGGAAAAACCTCTGGCAGAACCAGGCTCAGGGAGCGGCGGGCATCTGCTGTGACTAGTTGGGGTGAGAAAAGGAAGACAGGACAAAGACATGCTGTGGATTAATAACAAGTATGATTCAGTGCAGAGAGGTCTATTAACACACAGTGAGTGAGAAAGGTGACTGGAAAGGAAAAAACTCAGTGCTTCATGGGAATCCCCTGGCAGCCTACATCTACTGCAGCACAACTAAGGGAGGATCCAGGGTCATCTGATCCAGCCCTAACTATATGCTTTAGCAAAAAGGAAAGTTTGAAGCCTAATCTTAAAAGTAGAGATTAATAAACGGCTTGCTTTCTGTTAATATTCAAATTTTCTTTCACGTTCCTTTGTGTCTGCATTTTGGTTCCACTCCTCAAATTCATACATATGTCTAACCGTTTTTCCCCACTCGGCGACACACCCGTCGGGGGTCAAACTCTGGTAATTCTGTTCTCAGACATGTGAAGCTAGAGACACCGGCAACCATAGTCAATTGTCTTCCAGGGGCCAGAGCAGGCGACATTGAAGGAAATTTAAAACTGCTGGCTAAGGGTAAACGTAAATTCAGTAAAATCATAATTCACGTCGGCAGTAATGACACCCGGTTACGCCAATCGGAGGTCACTAAAATCAATATTGAATCGGTGTGTAACTTTGCCAAAACAATGTCGGACTCTGTAGTTTTCTCTGGTCCCCTCCCCAATCAGACCAGGAGTGACATGTTTAGCCGCATGTTCTCCTTAAATTGCTGGCTGTCTGAGTGGTGTCCCAGAAACGATGTGGGCTTCATAGATAATTGGCAAACCTTCTGAAGGAAACCTGGTCTTGTAAGGAGAGACGGCATCCATCCCACTTTGGATGGAGCAGCTCTCATTTCTAGAAATATGGACAAAGTAATTAAACCCCCCATAATATGACTATCCAGAGTTGGGACCAGGAAGCAGAGTTGCAGTCTTACACGCCTCTCTGCAGCTTCTCTTCTCCTGTTACCCCCCCCCCCAAAAAAAAAAAAAACATCTCCTTTGAGACTGTGTCAGCTCCCAAACAGACGAAAAACAAAATAAAAAACAGCAACAAACAACTTAAACATAAACAATTACAAAGAAAGAACAATCGATTTGCCTTACAGAAACCTGGTTGTAGCAGGATGATTATGTTAGTTTAAATGAATCAACACCCCCGAGTCATTCTAACTACCAGAAACCTCGAAGCACAGGCCGAGGGGGCGGTGTGGCAGCAATTTTTCACACCAGCCTATTAATTAATGAAAGACCAAGACAGACTTTTAATTCATTTGAAAGCCTGATGCTTAACATTGTCCACCCCAGCTGAAAAATTTTAGAAACCAGTCTTATTTGTTATCATCTATTGTCCACCTGGGCCTTACACAGAGTTTCTCTCTGATTTCTCAGACTTTTTATCTGATTTAGTGCTCAGCTCAAATAAAATAATTATTGTGGGTGATTTTAACATCCATGTAGATGCTAAGAATGACAGCCTCAACATGGCATTTAATCTGTTATTAGACTCAATTGGCTTCTCTCAAAATGTAAAAGAACCCACCCACCACTTTAATCACACTCTAGATCTTGTTTTTAACATATGGCATAGAAACTGAACATTTAACAGTGTTTCCTGAAAACCCTCTCCTGTCTGATCATTTCCTGATAACATTTACATTTACAATAATTGATTACACAGCAGTGGAGAGTAGACTTTATCACAGATGTCTTTCTGAAAGCGCTGTAACTATGTTTAAGAATGTAATCCACCCACTGTTATCATCTTCAATGACCTGTACCAACACAGAGCAGAGCAGCTATCTGAACGCTACCCCAACAGAGGTCAATTATCTTGTTAATAATAATTTTACCTCCTCACTACATATGACTCTGGATACTGTAGCTCCTGTGAAAACTAAGGTTTCAGATCAGAAGTACCTGATTCTGTGGTATAATTCTCAAACACGTAGCCTAAAGCAGATGACTCGTAAGCTGGAGAGGAAATGGCGTGTCACAAATTTAGAGGATCATCATAATTGGAGAAATATTTTGCTGATTTATAAGAAAGCCCCCCGCAAAGCCAGAACATCTTACTATTCATCACTGATTGAAGAAAATAAGAACAACCCCAGGTTTCTCTTCAGCACTGTAGCCAGGCTGACAAACAATCAGAGCACTTTTGAGCCAACCATCGTTAACTAGTAATGACTTCATGAACTTCTTCACAAATAAAATTCTTATCATTAGAGAAAAAATTACCAATAATCATCCCACAGATGTAATATTATCTACAGCTACTTTTAGTACCGTTGATGTTAAGTTACTCTTTTTCTCCAATTGATCTTTCTGAGTTAACTTCTATAATTATTTCCTCCAAACCTCCGTGTCTTTTAGACCCCATTCCTACAAAACTGCTCAAAGAAGTCCTGCCATTAATTAATGCTTCAATCTTAAATATGATCAACCTATCTCTAATAATCGGCTATGTACCACAGGCCTTCAAGCTGGCTGTAGTTAAACCTTTACTCAAAAAGCCATCTCTAGACCCAGCAGTCTTAGCTAATTATAGGCCAATCTCCAACCTTCCTTTCATATCAAAAATCCTTGAAAGAGTAGTTGTCAAACAGCTAACAGATCATCTGCAGAGGAATGGTTTATTTGAAGAGTTTCAGTCAGGTTTCAGAGCTCATCACAGCACAGAAACAGCTTTAGTGAAGGTTACAAATGATCTTCTTATGGCCTCTGACAGTGGACTCATCTCTGTGCTTGTCCTGCTAGGCCTTAGTGCAGCGTTCGATACTGTTGACCATAATATCCTATTAGAGCGATTAGAGCATGCTGTAGGTATTACAGGTACTGCACTCCAGTGGTTTGTATCATATCTATCTAATAGACTACAATTTGTTCATGTAAATGGAGAGTCCTCTTCACCCACTAAGGTCAATTATGGAGTTCCACAGGGTTCAGTGCTAGGACCAATTCTGTTTACATTATACATGCTTCCCCTAGGCAGTATCATTAGAAGACATAGCATACATTTACACTGCTATGCAGATGACACGCAGCTCTGTCCATGAAGCCAGATAAC
Source organism: Maylandia zebra (assembly GCF_041146795.1). Taxonomy (NCBI): domain Eukaryota; kingdom Metazoa; phylum Chordata; class Actinopteri; order Cichliformes; family Cichlidae; genus Maylandia; species Maylandia zebra. The sequence continues at coordinate 8,958,027 of NC_135182.1, read as the reverse complement.
ACACACCAATTAGTTAAAGTGCAGGAATGTCTTAAAGACATAAAGACCTGGATGGCCGCTAACTTTCTGCTTCTTAATTCAGATCAAACTGAGGTTATTGTACTCGGCCCTGAAAATCTTAGAAATATGGTATCTAAGCAGATTCTTACCCTGGATGGCATTACCTTGGCCTCCAGTTATACTGTGAGGAACCTTGGAGTCATTTTTGACCAAGACATGTCCTTCAATGCACATATTAAACAAATATGTAAGCCTGCTTTCTTTCATTTGTGCAACATCTCTAAAGTTAGAAATATCCTGTCTCTTAGTGACGCTGAAAAACTAGTTCATGCATTTATTACTTCCAGGCTGGACTACTGTAATTCATTATTATCAGAATGTCCTAAAAACTCCCTGAAAAGCCTTCAGCTAATCCAAAATGCTGCAGCAAGAGTACTGACAGGGACTAGAAAGAAAGAGCAGATTTCTCCTGTTTTGGCTTCCCTTCATTGGCTTCCTGTTAAATCCAGAATTAAATTCAAAATTCTACTCCTCACATACAAGGTATTAAATAACCAGGCCCCATCTTATCTTAATGACCTTGTAGTACCATATCACCCTATTAGAGCACTTCGCTCTCACTCTGCAGGCCTACTTGTTGTTCCTAGAGTATTTAAAAGTAGAATGGGAGGCAGAGCCTTCAGTTTTCAGGCCCCTTTTCTGTGGAACCAGCTTCCAGTTTGGATTTGGGAGACAGACACTATCTCTACTTTCAAGATTAGGCTTAAAACTTTCCTTTTAGCTGAAGCATATAGTTAGGGCTGGACCAGGTGACCATGAATCCTCCCTTAGTTATGCTGCAATAGACGTAGGCAGCCGGGGATTCCCATGATGCATTGAGTTTTTCCTTTCCAGTCACCTTTATAACTCAGTATGTGTTAATAGACCTCTCTGCATTGAATCATATCTGTTATTAACCTCTGTCTCTCTTCCACAGCATGTCTTTCATCCTGTTTTCCTTCTCTCACCCCAACCAGTCGCAACAGATGGCCGCCCCTCCCTGAGCCTGGTTCTGCCAGAGGTTTCTTCCTGTTAAAAGGGAGTTTTTCCTTTCCACTGTTGCCAAAGCCCTTGCTCATAGGGGGTCATACAGTATGATTGTTGGGTTTTTCTCTGTACCTATGAAGCGCCTTGAGGCGACTTTTTTTGTGATTTGGTGCTATATAAATAAAATTGAATTGAAATTGAATTGTACTTCTGTATACTGTGACATTTACAGTTGCTTAGTTAATTAAGTGACTTAATTACTCACTTTTATTTACTAATTGAATTACTAAATGAAGCTGGAATTGTGCATTCTGCAGTTTTTAATAGTGTGTTATTAGTTTTTAAAGAAACAATATGCATTTTATACCATATTGTAAAAAGTATAAGGTAAGTTGAATTTAAAATATAATTAATAAAGTGTTGACTTTTTTCATCAATTCTTGTAGATACACAGAGTCGAGACTGAGCCTGATGATCATACTGAATCAGATGACAGCGGCAGGAATCTCCAAGTTCAACTGCGGATTGCAGATGCAATTATATTAATTCAGATTAATATAAACTCTTCAAGGGTCAAAATCTGCACACACATCATTCTGCATAGTGAAGGTCAGACAATTTGTGCATTGATCTTGAGAAGTAAGACTCATTAATTAATAGTAATATAATTAGACAAATGTTGAAACTTTATATTTCGATACATTTTGTCAACAACAAAAGAAACCAAGCTGTGCAGGCACTGATCACTGAACCTAAAGACCTTCATTTTTGTCAAGATTTGCCTGATTTAACTGCTGTTACCCTTGTTTAGAGTTCACCTTAATATGTATAAAAATGTGAAAAGATTTTGATGTGTGTTAGAATGATTGTTTAATTGGCAAGGTTTGAACGAACAATTTTCAGAAGCCTCAAAATTCATCTGTTACTATTCCACGAATGTTTCAAATAAATTTCACCTCCATTTCAACATTGAATACGACTGTGGACATAAGAGCTAAAAGGTGCTGTCCACGCATGTGTCCGCTAAGCCCCAGAAGGGTATAACCTGGGTCAAATGTGTTATTGTGTCTGACACACCTACAATATGAGGACTCGCAGAGTGACGTCACTGAAAGTGTGTTTAAAGTGTGTTAAGTTCCAAAACTGGCCAGTAGGCGGTGAAACTGAAAGTGAGCAAAAACGCTAAACACGCTTAAACACACTTTTTCATAAAATTGTGATGTTTCAGGACTTCCGAGATTTTTGGTTTGGGAGCATGTTGGGAGCCTCTAGAACACTTTAGAAGGCTCAGAAAAATGAGGACCTCAAAAATGTCCTAATTTTTCTGAGCGTCCTCATTTTGTGAGTGTGTTATCATAAAATTGTCCTAAGATGTCATGAAAACAAGTACACACACACACACACACAGGTTGTGTCCAAATTCATGGGCTGCATCCTCCTGAGGACCCGGCCTTCGCAGTCTACGTGGGCCGGGTCCTCAGAAGGTCGGGTAGGCCGGAAGTAAACGGCCGTGAAATTGGACGGTCTAGCCTTCTGATTAGCGTCACCGCTGTCTCGGTGGAGTTTAATAAACTCAGCCGTCTGCTCCTTGCTATCTAAAATATAGCAGGACACTGGCGTAAATTCTCGACTGTCTCATACTTCTGTTTAATCAGTTTTCTGTTTGACGTTTAGTCAGCTGTGTAAAAACCAAGGAGGAACCCACCCGGGGGATTAATAAAATTTTATTTTATCTAATCTAATCTAATAACTTTAATCTCAGCCAAACCGATTTACTCACGAACAAACAAAACACTGAAAAAGGCCCAACAATAACATTTTTAGGTTGTCTAAGTGACTTATATATTACGTTTAACCCGAGCAGCAAAAGTCCGCGGTGATCTGAAAATGATGTGCCGGGAGTCGTGCCGTTCTCGGCCGCATCAGTAACCCTCGAGCTCCCGGCTAGCTATCGAGCTGGTGGGTAGCAGACGTCTCCGAAAACGTCGAAGCACTTTTGCAAATATGCGATATCTTGATAAACCGAGCAGATATTTGATGTTTACATGGCTACTTTCTCGCCTGAAAATATGTTAAAAGTTTATTTTGTGACCCAGAAAGATTAGTATGTGTCACGGTCCGCTGTGGCAGACCGTGTGGAGAGTGTGTGGAGGACTCAGGTGCAGACACAAGTGATACGGGAGTGAACTTAAACAAAAGCGAGCCTTTATTGTGGCTGATGAACACAAAAGAAACAAACAAGAATGAGGGCAGCGCAAGAGTAGTAACTAAACAGAAACCTAAACTGGGAACAAACTATGGTAAGGCTATGGCTTGGAATACAAAAGACTGGGCATGGAAACACGGAGGGTGGGAAGACAGACGGCGCGACACAGACTGCATGAAACACCGAGACTAAATACACATGAGGGATGATTAGGGGAAGTGGCCACACATGGGAGCACAGCTGACACACATGAACCTAACGACAGGACAGGAGAGGTGAAACTAAATACACTGACATTGAATACAGACTTTCAAAGTAACACAGGAAACATGGAGATTAGACATGACCTGAACTAAACATAACCATGCAGACATGACAGGTAGACGCACGAACCAGGGAGACGGAGTACAGGGGAAGATGACAGAAGCGACAGCATGAACTTAACACAAGACACACAGACATAAACACATGAAGGGCTAGGGAGGCTCAATACAAGGGTAATATAATTACAAATGAGCTGGAATAACTTAATGAACCTAACAAACAATAAACATCAAAATAGACTAAACACAAAACACTGGGTCGCACGACCCAGGACCATGACAGTATGAGTAATTTTAAAACTTAGTAGCGGCCGCCATTGTTGGAAACTGGAGTTTGGCTGGGCCGCACTATGAATTCTGGGATATTGGTGGGCCACGAAGGACACACCCGACCCATCCTTCAAATTCGGGGAAATGAAGGACGCATTTGTTGGGTGCCTTCGGAGGAGTCTACGAATTTGGACAGCCTTCGGCGCATCGCTGTGACGTAATCGGTCTACAAATGCGGCCTCAGGAGGATGCAGCCCATGAATTTGGACACGACCACAGATAGATATCTCTCTCTCTCTAAATGTAAAAAAATTCCCCACTCGCCCCCTGTGGGCAGTCAATTCTTTTCTATATATACACACATATACAGGGTGGGCCATTTATATGGATACACCGTAATAACATGGGAATGGTTGGTGACATTAAAGTCCTGTTTGTGGCACATTAGTATATGTGAGGGGGCAAACTCCTCAAGATGGGTGGTGACCATGGTGGCCATTTAGAAGTCGGCCATCTTGGATACAACTTTTGTTTTTTCAATAGGAAGAGGGCCATGTGACACATCAAACTTATTGGTACTGGTAATATCACATATATATCATATATCAAGGTGATCCCTCACGTGATCCAAATGTTTTTTTAATCTGGTTAGTGTGCCAATTAGAAATGAGAAAATTACATTAAATACACATACATGCAGAGGTATCACAGTAAAAGCCATGCTTACTGTATTTCTAAAAAGGCACAAGTTCTCACCAATAATAAACTGAGATGATTAAACAGGTTATTTAAACAGTTTCTATTTACATTTATGTTCTCCCCCTAAATCCATAGCTGTGTTGTTGTAAGCAGTTATCCTGTAGGTGAACAGTACTATCCCCCCACAGCAAGTGACCCTCTCCTTAACTCATATTTAAATATTAACGGCAGGCTCCCCACACAGGTGTATGCTCCACACAATCATCAAGTATGTTAGCATGGAAAAAAACAGCTCTGACAGAGCCGCAGCTCTTGCACGTTACACACATGGAAAACCCACAGTTTTGTCCGTGCGTTTTGTTTACCTCTCTAACTGAGCCCAGGACTGAGACTAATTTTACATATGTGCGTACTAATGCTGAAGGCGCTGCCATTAAAGACTGCTGCGGTCTGGATCATCTAAAAAGGTCCATGGTGCTGGCCATTTACCAAACTTCTCTGTGGATCACAGAGAGACAAGAGACAATTACTGTGTAGCAGTGGGCAATATAGCTTCAAAAGTATATTGCAATACTTGGGCAAATTTGCGATAATGATAATTCTGATGATATACAAACAAAATGCTAATTAGCAATGGGTGAGTTCAGATTACAGGTAGCAGCATTTAATAGGGCCAACATGAAAAATATTTTCCATCCTTCTTTTCCAACAAGTTACTGTCATCGATGACACAGTGATACTGACACAGCATCATTTCCAGCGCCACAGAATAACACAAATGGAAGCCCAAAAGTAGCCAACCAGTAGGGCAACAAAATAACTCAACAATTGTTCAGTGTTCCTTTTATTTGTTTTTTTTTTTTGTTTTGTTTTTTTTACAGAATGCTAATCTCACAGGAGCCAGGCTGCAGTATGTGTAAAGAGATTATGAGTTTCACAGCTTTTCTAAACCAGGGGTAGAGCAGTGCATAGATCAAAGGGTTTAGACATGAGTTAAAATAGAACAGATAGAGCAAAAAGGATACAGATGAACTATTGAGTAGGTCGTCCCTGGCAAGAGTAACACAATAATAAGGGCAGAAACACAGTAGAAACACAACTACAAGAACACCCAGAGTCCTGGCTGCTTTTAACTCTGATTTCTTTGTTGTTAGAGTCACTGAAAGCTGCAGAGCAGCAACTGTAACATGAGAGCGCATGGCTCGAGCCTGAGACACAGCCACCACAAATACTCTCAGATACAGAACTACAATGACAGTAACTGGAACAAAAAAGGTTAAAAGAAGGTCAATCGTTCCTGTAATTAAGTCAACATCAATTGTACATTCTCCATAGCAGGAATTATGCTTCCCTGGTTGAGTTAGATCATCCTTTACAAACAGGCTGCTATAGAAAACAGAGCAGAGCCAACACAGACAAACACAGAGTTTCACTCTTCTGTCTGTGATTCTGGTGGGGTAATGCAGAGGGTCACAAATAGCCACATAGCGGTCAATTGATATTAACACCATGTCTCCCACTGAGGTAGAGGTAACAATTAAAGACATATAATTGTACATAGAACAGGTGAGGTCACCGAGAAACCAGCAGGCTGTATTTCGGAGGATTTCTCCAGGCATCAACAGGAGACCAACAAGAAAGTCTGAGACAGCCAGAGAGAGGAGGAGGGTGTTAGTGGGTGTGTGGAGCTGCCTGCAAGAAGACACAAAAATTATTAAATTAACAGTCCTCAAATCGCTAAATTAAAGCAACCCAACAAACAATAAAACATTAGCTCTTGGTAAGAGAAAAACAGTTTTGATCATTTCTTGTCGACCACTTCTATATCAGATAGTTTAATTGTATACACCACTGAGGTCACAAAAACATCTTAAGTCAATTAGCTCACAGAATGTATAAGCTACACACAGCTATTAAAAAAATAACAACAACTCTGCCTGTAGTGGGAGACTGAGATGATGATGAGCAGGTTGAGAGTCACAGTTAGCAGCGAGATGGAGGACAACACAACATGAAGGAACACAAATTCTGACAGAGGAGGTTTCTTGCAGGAGGTGTTGAAGAGTTGTGGAAAACAGAGCTCTGCCACATCCTGTGTATCCATTTTCAGAGAGACCTGTAGCTCTATGTAGCATTACAAACTGAATTAGTTATATAACTCACCCCTTCTCACTCCGCCCCTCGTCTTTTTCTCAATGTCAGTTGGATATCTATGTGCTCCATCCCTCACTGTGGATTTCAATTTCTTTTCTGCAGTACCCTTAGCTGTCTCTCTCTCTGATCTTTCTAACTGGTATACTCAGCCTTCTTCACCATTTACAACTTCTTTTTCTTCTAAAAAAGAATGTCCTGTCTGATGCCAATATTTTCAGACTAAGTGACTTCTTACATTTGTGTGTCTCTAATGGCTGCTGAGGAGCACTTCCACTTACATTACAAATTTTTGTTTGCCAAGACCAGGGTGAAATTTGTGCCAGAGTTAAATTCTACTTCAAGTTGGCACTTGTTTGCCATTTGACTTACAATGTAATAATGTTGAATTTCAAAAGCAAAAATGTTCTCAGTAAAAAAAAAAAACCCACATACATATCAAACTTGGAAAACAGGCTGCTTTGATGGTGGACTATTTCTGCCTTTTATGGCATATCACCTGTAGAATCTATACTCCTTTGAGTTGCTGGAAGATGTTTCACCTGAAACATCGTCAAGCAACTCAAAGAAGTTCAGACGCTTGTCTTTCCAAGCTCCTTAGACTACAAAGACCTGGATGACTGAGAACCTTCACAGACATATCTATACTCCGCTTTTACCCATCTCTAAATCTCTGTACAGGAAGTGAGTAAAGTCTGTTTATTGAGATCAGCGGCAGCACTTTCAGAGTTTGAGAGCTAATAAAATTCAAAAACGATCCAGAATCTCATAAGTCAAGACTGTGTTGATGTGGCCAAATAATACTCTGTTTGAAAATACAGCTGTTACATTATCTGAGCTTTTGTTTCATTGCGTTGGCTAAAATAATTTTATGTTCACAATATTATTGCAGTATCTAGAGAAAATGTAAAAGATAAAAATTAATTTCACCCAGAGCACTTTTTTTTTTTTTAGTTTATTGCAATGTTGGATGGATCAAGAGGTTTAGCCTGGGGCAATCTGAGCTAGTTAAACACAAATTATCAATTGAGAATAAACAATTTAATAGAATGTGTTGTGTCTTTTTTGAAGGTAAAAAGATGAATTCTATGACGACCACCAGAATATCCAAAAATATGTTTAAATTCTCTACAGTCCTTTGTTTTTGCTTTTTCCAAACATATCTTGCCCCGAAATCAGTTGTGATTACAAGAATAAAAAAACCAAACAAACAACCAACTGTAGTGGCTATATTATTCTTGCTGAGTTTTCACTTTATTGTACATTTATAAGAACCTCAAAATCCCATCCTTTCGTGAACCTCGGGACCAAAAATGGTCCCGCCCCAAAAGTGCTCTAAAAATGTTATATATCAATATTTTTTTCTACTTTAAATTAGTCAATCTTTTAAAACTACTTCTGCTTAAAATATCCATGTCAAGTTTTAATTATATTTTCATTGTTTTAACCCTTTAAATCCCAGTTTTATTACATGAGCGCCCTGTTTTTTTAGCCCCAAAAAACAAAAAAACTAAATATTTTCCAAAAAAAACATTTGAAGTAATATTTGTTTGTTATTATAATTAGGCCTTTAGATGGACTAAAGATTGGCACCAACAGTCATTTCGATCGCCTTTTATTTTTTTTCCAGGAGCGCATTTCATAAGATGCACACTATCGACCACGCCCAAAAAGTGCTATAAAAAATTTATATATTAATATTTTATTCCACTTTAAATTAGCCAATCGTTTAGACCTACTTCTCCTTGAAATATTCATGTCAAGTTTTAATTACATTTCGTGGATTTTAACCCTTTATATCCCGGTTTCGTCACATGAGCGCACTGCTTTTTTTGCCCCAAAAACATAAAACATAAAACATAAAATATTTTCCAAAAAAAACATTTGAAGTAATATTTTATTGTTATTATAATTAGGCCTTTAGATGGACAAAAGATTGGCACCAACATTAATTTCGATCCGTTTTTAATTTTTTTGCAGAAGCCGAAAATGTCCCCAGGCGGCACTGCTGCTCCTGCTCCCCCGGGGAGGAGTGCCTCTGCCGCGGGTGTGTTTCGCGCAGCGCCGGAGCATATGGTTCGGTTCCCGTGTCTGCAGCACACACTTCCGCTACCACGTGAAAACAAATACGTCATTTCCTGTTGATTAAAAAAAATTAATGCACCCTCAAACAATCCTAAGGGCAGAAAATGGTCCGGAACGAGCAGCGGGCCAAGCTGCTGCTGCACGCGGGAAATTAGTCTGCCTTTTCCGGGTATCTGTCTCGAGCAGGCCGCTGTAGAAGGTGTGTATGTTCCAGCAGGCGTCACATGTGGAACAAGGGCGCCACCCGGTGGCCAAATAAAAAATTACAATTCTAAGGCCCTGAGTCCAGAATGAAAGTGAAAGTTAAGCCATCACCACGACGTTAATGGTAATAATTGTACAGTGAAAAATAACGTTTATAATGGGTTTCAATGGGGCACAAATCGGCCACGAGGTTCGATAGTGGATGTATGCCTTTTATTCAGCCATTTAAGCTCATTTAAAAAACTCAGACTGAAATTTTAAAATAAAATGGGGAAAAAAATACATGTTTGAAAATTTGGCTATACTCCATTAAACACAGTGGAAATGGCGTGGAATTAAAAAACGGAAAGGCCACGAAATGGTCCCAGGTTCTACCAAGGGATTTGGGACAGACAAACAACTAGTTTTATGCCTCGGTTTGTTAGCAACAACGACGGTGAAACCATAGTGTTGGCTCCGCCAGCCACTTGTTTATTTTCCACATAAACCTTTCACAATAAAGCTCAACATCCTTGAGATTTTTCAAAATAAACTGAAATAATGATAAAATGTAAAATATTCTCAAACATCAATTTTCTGAATATGCATCAAACAAGTTACCTCAAGTATGAACATGAAATGTAAATGTGTGTATAGTGCGTGTGGCACGCTCCTGACTCATTGTCAGGTGGTGAAAAGAATACCACTGGCATGTCTTTGTGGCGGAGGTGTGGTCCCGGGCGCGGCTGCAGGGGAGGAGTGGTGCAGTGAGCTCAACGGGGCGGTGCTGGAGATGCCGGTGAGAACAGCTGATGGCGATTTGGACTGATGGTGGTTTCCTTCCCTTTTTATAGTGAGACGGAGCGGAGGGGGAGGGAAATCAGCTGGGACCGACAGCTGTCAGACTGTGTTCAGTCATAACCCAGGGAAAACTATAAATAAATGTGGAATCTGGTGATAAAGACCTGTGTGTGTGTGTACCTGTGTGTAGTGCATTTCACAGTCTTCTTTGGAGGAAGCAGTCTAGGGACAAGGGCAATGACTCGTCTATCTCCAGGGTGAAGCAGTTAAACAACAACTCCTTGGTGGCAGGGCCCCTGGGGTGGATGAGGTTACGCACGTCTACAATGTTTTGTGGAGATAAGGGGTGGCACCTATTGATTGCCAGACTAGGGTGTTGGTACCCATTTTTAAGAAAGGGGATCAAAGGGTGTGTTCCAACTATAGCCAACCCAAAAATGCTGATTCTGCTCATTTGGAAGTACAGCTTTCAGTGGGAGAAACTTTGGGAAGGTTGGGGAAACCTGCAGTCAGCTCAGACTGAAGTTGGATGAGTGATGAAATGTTTCTCCCAAAGAAAACGCTACGTCCAGATGTACAGAAAGAACCTTTTGGGATTTACTCATCTGGATGATTGAGCATGCATCAAGATATAGATTTTGTGCGCAACCAGCGTGAGGCCTGTTACAATTGCTCCTGCTTTTTTCTCTTTAGTTTAGCTTTTTTCTTACTTATTCTTTTTCTTTACTTGGACGTTGGTCTGTTTGAATATCTTTCGTTCAGTCATGTGGATCAAGAGAACTTTTGTTCTGCTTGTGACCGCAGAACTGTTACCTTTATTGAGCAATGGGACCACAACACAACTACTACATACACACAGGCTGCTTACTCGAGAGATAAGCTGATCGCACTGATGTCGCCTGCTCAACGGTCAGAACCACAGATGTACCAGCTGAAATCTGGAGGAAAACACACCGAGGATGCAGAGGTGGAGGACAGAAGAGGACAAGGAAGGAGACGGTGAGACAGGAGTATTTCTGACTTCTCCACGGAGTCAGAGGAAATACCGGGAGTGTAGCTCGATGTGTTTCACTGAATCATGGATGCACCAGGATATTCCCGACCACAACACATTCGTGGAAGGGAAGGCTTCCACGCTGTTCGGGCAGACAGGGACAGCGCCGCAAACTAATAGCCAAAGTGAAAGGACGGGGGCTTCCTGTTCTTGTTGACAACCGTTGATGTAACCCTGCCCACGTAACAATCAAAGAAAGGATTTGCTGCCCGGACATTGAACTGTGCACTGTCTCTCTCTCTCTCTCCACATAGTTGCCTCCGGTGAAAGTCCTGACACCTCTCCCCCACATCATACTGTCACTCATGACCGGGTTCAGAAGCAAATGAGGAGACTCCACTCAGGCAAGTCTGCTGGACCAAATAGGGTGAGTCCCCGTGTCCTTAAGGCCTGCACCTCCCAGCTTTGTGGAGTCTTTCATAAACTGTTCATGTTGAGTCTGAGTCTACAGGGGGTCCAAGTGCTGTGGAAGACATCATGCCTCATCCCTGTACCAAAGACGCAGTGGCCCCCAGCATTACAGGCCTGTGGCACTGACCTCCCACATTCATGAAGATTCTGGAAGGACTTATCCTGGACCAGCTCCAACCCATAGTCAGACCACATCAGGATCCCCTTCAGTTTGCTTACCAGCCCCGCCCTGAGGACACCATCATCTACCTGCTCCATCATGTCTACACCCATCTGGACCAGCCAGTGAGCACTGTGAGGGTCATGTTTTTTTACTTTTCCAGTGCATTCAACACCATCAGGCCAACCCTCCTGGGTGATAACCTAACATAAATGCTAACCGCGAAGACCACAATATGTGCGTTTTCCACATTGTGTGTCTGACAAGGTAATCATAGGGAGGGAGCTCAATGGAGTGCTTTGGGGGCTTTGAGGTGGTGACCACCAGGGCCACCACAAGGGAATGTCCTCTCCCCCTTCCTCTTCACCCTCTACACCACAGACTACAGCCACTGCACAGACCTGCTATCTTCAGAAGTTTTCTGATGACTCTCTGGTGGTTGGATGCATCAGCAGGGGTGATTAGTCAGAGTACTGGGCTGACCAGGTTGATTCCTTTGTTACATGGTGCAAGCAGAAACATCTGCAGCTCAACGTGGCAAAGACCAAGGAATTGATGGTGGACTTAACCCCTGTTTCAATCCAGGGGATCAATGTGGACATTGTGGAGGACTATAAATACCTTGGAGTATACTTAGATAATAAACTGGACTGGGTTAAAAACAACACTGCACTTTACAGGAAAGGCTAGAGTCATCTCTATTTTCTGAGGCGGCTGAAGTCCTTCAACATCTGTCAGACAATGCTCAGGATTTGTCTGTGAGTCTGTTGTGGCCAGTGCTATGCTCTATGTGGTTGCATGCTGGGGGAGCAGGTTAAGATTCGCAGATGCCAACAGACTCAATAAATTGATCCACAAGGCTAGTAATGTTATGGGGATGGAGCTGGATTCCCTTAAGGTGATGTCAGAGAGGTGGATGTTGTCCAATTTAAAGACAATGTTGGATAATATCTCCCACCCACTCCATGACATGCTTGCTAGCCACAGGAGCACGCTCAGTGAGAGACTGAGATTATCAAAAAGCACCACTGAACAACACAGGAAATTATTCTGCTATTGGCCATCTCCCTGAACAACTCCTCCATCTTGTACACTGTAAACACTACAATAGTTTCATCCTTTTTGCACACACTCTTTTCTACTCAGTAATGTTGCTGTCAGTATTCTTGATATTTATTTACAAACCCCTCTGTCAATCCTTCATATATATTATTGAGTGATTTGTATGTATTGTGCTATTTCTTAAATTTGTGAATCTGCGACATATTGTATTGTTAAATAGCCTAGTCTGTTTCTGTTACTGTTCTGGAGCAACTAAACCTACATAATTTCCTTAGGGATTAAAAAAGTATGCTGATTTTGATTCTGATATAGGGGGATCACACTCCTCAGCCTCCCTTAGAAAGATACAGGAGGAACAATGCGCTCCACTTGGAGCAGGAACTCGTTCCTAACCCAGAGTGAGCACCCCACCCTTTTCCTGGTTGTGGAACATTGGGCCATCTCTTTATTCTCTTGAGGATACTGGAGGATGCATGGAGTTTGCCCCACCAGTCTATATGTGTTTTGTGGATTTGGAAAAGGCATTTGGCCGTGTCCCTCGGAGTGTCCGGTAGGGAGGTGCTCCAGGAGTATGGTGTGTGTCTGGTCATTGTTACGGGCAATTCAATTCGTTGCAAAATCTTGGTCCACATAGCTGTCAATACATTGGACTTGTTGCCGGTGGGTGATGGACTTCACCAGGGCTGCCCTTTGTCATCTTTGTCACTGATTCTGTTCATAATTTTCATGGACAGAATTTCTAGGTGTAGCCAAGTGGCGGAAGGCTTCCACTTGGGCAGTCTCAGAATGTCATCTCTGCTTTTTGAGATGACTTGGTTCTTTTGGCTTCATCAGGTAATGGCCTCCAGTTCGTACAGGAATAGTTTGCAGCCAAGTGGGAATGAGAATCAGCACATAGAACGCAAGTACAGACTTGCGTACTTGAGAATTGAGTCTTCGGCTGGAGTCTTCGAATTTGGACAGCCTTCGTCAGTCGCTGTGACATAATTGGCCTACAAATGTGGCCTCAGGAGGCCTTTTTTTCGGTACCGGTACTAGTTTTATTTTGTTGTATTTATCCGTGACACCTTAAAGGCCGGTCTGTGAAAATATTGTCGGGCATAAACCGGTCCATGGCGCAAAAAAGTTTGGGGACCGCTGGTTTAGAGGGTCTACATTGTCTGCACTGTATATAGTGAAGTTTTTGAACAGTGAAATTTGTGCCCAAATAAATTTGCACATCATTAGAATGAAAGTTATTGGCCATGTTTGCATAGCCCTTTTTAAAAAAAAAAAAAAAATACATGACATATTGTGTGTCGGGTGGTGGACAGGGCTATCCAGATTGACATCCTCCCCTCTCCGGTGGGGAGGGGGCCTGAGATTGTCTAAATTGGAGTCTGATCTATACGCAGTGCAGAAAAAATGTTTTAAGAAAGCAAATAAGTTGGTGTTCCAAAAAATATGATTGTTTGCTTGCAGGACACCAGGAGAGATGAGTCCTCCGTCACAGATGGTGTGGTCAGTGAAGATGGTCACCTGCAGGTTCAAGCTCATTGCATCTCCAATCCACATCCACTGCCACTGTACTTAAGGGAAGTTAAAGACTTTCCCCTGCACTTACATTTGGATCACCTCGATCCATGATAGTCACTCAGGCAATAATGCCTGGACTGGAAACAAGCCATCCTTAAAATATTATAACATTCCAGCTCATGTTTTTGAATGAAAAAAAAATGTGTTATGTAAAGTAGAGACTGCACTTGTGACTGAACAATAAATAAAAATTTTATTTTCATTATATAAGTAATGTAAGTACAAAAAAAAGCTGTGGAAAGCCTAAACTTAGTTTCATAATAATTAAATCTGAGACTTTGTTTCATTGTGAGATTATAACAATGATGGCAATATAATTGTTTGTTGTTCAGCAGAACAGTCTCCAGTACGTTGGCTATTATACTTTTTTGCATTTGAAAAAAAAAAAGTTTGGCCGATTTTAACATCATTACAAAAAGTGTTGTTAATTATTTTTTACTCATATTCAGGTTACCACAAATTGGTTTTTAATTTAGTTGAACTTGAAATGTTTGTCAGTAGGGTAAACAATTAGTATTGCACAGTCAGAAATATCAAGTTATTCTTAATACTGCAGACTTGCAATGAATAAGTTATCCTAACAGTCATCTTAAGTAAGCCTTACTTAGTTATGCATAGCTTTTTTGAGTTCTGGAAGCTAAATAGATTTTATACTCTGTACTCAAAGTGAATAAGTTGCAAAAACTTAGTCGTCTTAAATCAACTTTACTCAATTTTTTTTTGAGGCAACAAGTTTGCATAGTTTTTACAGTGCAGTCTTTCACATTGAAAGGAGCCAGTTTAGATTGCTTGGGCTTGACACACTTGGAGGAGACCCTGGAGCAGGCACTGGAAATGCTTGAGGTTACATCTCTCAGCTGGTTTAGGAATGCCTCTTAGAGCGTTTAAGTTGCTTAAAGCATTACAAAACTATATATTAACATAATCACAAGACAAATACTTTAGTTTTCTATTTGTAAAAAACAGACAACAATATTTTAGGTTTTCTGAGGAAGTACTGTACCTTTGGTCATATGGGTCCACATTTTTGTTGCTGTTCAGATAAACTTATTATGGTAGGCTGTCTTTTTTTTCTGTCTAATTGATTGTAAACGTTTCTCCTTCCTTAACAGGAAAATGAAAGTCTATAGACACAATTAATAATATTATCCTGTAAATTAACACCATCCACTATAAAGTCACAGGACTGAACGTCACAGAACGTTTGTTGCCCAGCTCCTTCATTACCATCTTTGGTTTACAATGAACCAAAGCCACTAACCACAAAGCTACAAATAACATAACAAAACCACAAATACTTTTATATAGGGAATAATAACAGTAGTAGAAAGGTTGAATTCAGTTGGGTAATTCAGCAAAGTGCAGTGGAGTATTAGTCTTCTGAGAGAAATTAGGTTTTGTATATAGTGTTGTAAATAGTTTGGTCCACTTGTAAATGAGCACGGAAGCAGAAGGGGGTGAACTACCCATTTGTTGTTTTCTTTTGCTTGTTAAATTAGGGCGCTAACATTAGTGCTTGTCTTTTGTTTAGTTTTGTGTCATGCAGGGTTTAGGTAGCACTTTTTGAAATAGCTTCTTTTGTTTATTATTTTGACCCTTGGTAACCCTGGAGTTAATGCTTTCAGTTTTGGTGTTATTGGTGGCAATAAACCTCACCTTTAATAGTATATTGGCTATTTGGGTCTGGTTTTGGGGACCCTCTTTAGCCTTTATGTTGCACTTGTGTACCCCTAGACCGGGATGTAACATGGACTCAGGAAAATATATTGTATAAAAGCAAGCAAAAAGTGCCAGCAGTGCAATGTAGGCTTTTGCCTGTAGCTTGAGAGGAGCTTCATTCGGAGCTATTCAAGGGGCCAAAAACACAGTGACTTATTTAGACAAAGATTTCCAATAACAAACCACATGGCCAAAGGTCACATACTTGATATTATTCTATATTTTACAGCTTAGAGTTCAAATTGAAAATGATATATATATTTTTTTTACATATTTATGTACATTCTGAGTGCCTTATTCAGGAAAATGTGTTCTTCTGTTTTTAATCGTTGATAACACACTGATAGTGTACAGTAATGCCAAACAACTACATACCAGATGTTGAAAAGGGACCAAAGAACATACCGCTGATTTTATGACAGTTTTGGAGCTAAAACAACAAAATGATTCCAGGCATCTTGCATAACATTATACGGTTTAAGGATAAAAATATATGTTCAGCAGATTTCACTTATTCACTCATTTAGGTCCTCTCTATAGTATGTTGGCCTCATGGGAGCCACTGTGAAATATCTGAAGCATGACAATGTGTTTAATAGCTTTTCTAAACCAGGGGTAAAATAGTGCATAGATCAGAGGGTTCAAACAGGAGTTAAAATAGAAGAGATAACGGACAATTGATGTGGATGACTCACTGAGTGAGTCTTCCCCTGCAAGAGAGACGCAATAGTATGGACAGAAACACATTAGAAACACAACTATTAGAACACCAAGAGTCCTTCCTGCTTTCAACTCAGATTTCTTTTTTGTCAGATTCACTGAAAGCTGCAGTGTGACAGCTGTAACATGAGAGCCCATGGCACGGGCCTGAGACACAGCCACTGCAAATACTCTCATATACAGAACTACGATAACAGAAATAGGAACAATAAAGGTTAACAAAAGATCAACAGTTCCTGTAAAGTTGATGACAAAAACACATTCTCCATAGCAGGAATTATGCCTTCCTGGTTGAATCAGCTCATCTTTTAAAAGGACTACTATACAAAACACAACAGAGCCAACACAAACAAACAGAACGTTTAACTCTTGTCACAGTAATTCTGGTAGAGTAATGCAGAGGATAACAGATCGCCACATAGCGGTCAACTGATATGAGAACCATGTTTCCCACTGAAGCCGAGGTAATGATGAAAGACACATAATTAAAGAGAGAACACAAAAGGTTACCGAAAGCCCAGCAGGCTATTCCTAGGACGATTTCTCCAGGCAGCAACAGGAGCCCCACAAGAAAGTCTGACACAGCCAAAGAGAGGAGGAGGATGTTAGTGGGTGTGTGGAGCTGCCTGGAATAAGTCAAAAAAGCACCATTACCAAAAAAATCTTCCCTTAAAAATAGAAACTTTATGTTAGTGCCACAGAACTTGCCATAACATTATGTTAAATTTAACTTTGTAAAACAATTAAAATAACCTGTTTTGGAGAAAGGTGTAGTGGTGGTTTTCTGTACATCAGGTTTTGCACGATCATATTTCGAAAACTTCCCAAATTAAATCTAATAGAAAATGGAATCTGCCTGAAGTAGGAGACTGAGATGATGACAAGGAGGTTCAGAGCTATGGTGATTACAGAGATGGAGCACAGCAGGGTATTCAGGGGCACAGCTTCAGACCAGTGAAATGCTGGTCTCCTGCAGGAAGAGTTGAAGACTTCTGGAAAGCATATACTGTCCTTGTTCTCCATCATCTAGATGAGGACAAGAGTATCAGCAGACACAGTCTGTTTAAGCTTTCAAATCTGATGAAATTAGCTGTTTCCGGACCTTCATTTGTTGTTGGGTGCCATCTCCAACAACGATGAGGCGGCCTACATGGATGAAGTGAAGAATCTGGCATCGTGGTGCCAGGACAACCACCTCCAGCTGAACGTCTGCAAGACCAAGGAGCTGGTGGTGGACTTCAGAAGGGGTCAGCACAGAGACTACAAGCCCATTATCATCAATGGAGCTCCAGTGGAGAGGGTGCAGTCCTTCAAGTATCTTGGTGTCCACATCTCCTCAGACCTGACATGGGCTGCCCACATTCAGGTCCAGACCAAAAAGGCTAGGCAGCGCCTGTATCACCTACGACAACTGAGGAAGTTCAGGGTCTCTCCAAAGATCCTCAGGATTTTCTATACAGGCGCTGTGGAGAGCATCCTCACACAGAACATGACATCGTGGTTCGGGAACAGCTGTGTGAAGGACCAAAAAGCTCTCCAGAGAGTGATCCGTACAGCAGAATGCTGCTGCAGGATTGCTCTCCCCCCGCTTCAGGACACCTACACCAGGAGATGCCGGACTAGAGCAGCGCAGATATTGAAGGACCCGTCCCATCCTGGCAACAAACTGTTCCAACTTCTGCAATCTGGTAGAAGGTTCTGCATCTTCCGGGCAAAGACAGAGAGACTCAAGAGGAGCTTCTATCCCCAAGCCATCCGTGCCCTAAACACACACACCCGCCCTCTCACATCATCTATAATTGACTGAGACAGGACTCTCTTCCAGACACTCTAAACCAAGGCACAATGTACATTTCAAATTCCTTTAATTTTAAATATGTTTATATTGTCTATCCTGTAAAATAGTCAGATGTCTATTCATATTAATGTACAGAATTCACCTGCTTGCTGCTACTATTGCACATTCACCCAGTGTGTGTGTGTGTGTGTATATATATATATATATATATATATATATATATATATATATATATAATGTTCTTCCTCTACACCCCCCCCCCCCCCAAATTTTTTTGCACATGTCGAGGAGCGTGTCAAGCTACATTTCACTGTGTGTTATACTTGTATAACTATGCATGTGACAAATAAAGAACCTTGAACCTTGAATCATTTCTCCCCTCCCCCTTTCTTATGTGTTCTCAATGGACACTGATGTAACACAGCAGTGTGCCTTTAATTATTTTCTGTCCAGTGAACTCTCTTCTCCATCTTACACTGGTCCTTGTTCTCCAGCTTTAGTGTCCATGGAATTGGCAGCTTGCACATGTGGAAACACACCATTGGTGCTGACAGGTATGTAAAGGTTTTAGAGCAACATATGCTTTCTTCCAAATGGCATGTTTTTCAGGACAGGACTTGTATATTTCATTGAGACATTACTAAACCACATACTGCATCCATTACAGCAGCATAGCTTGGTAGTTGAACTGTCCAAGTGCTGAAGTGACTTGACTACAGTACAGACCGTTCACGAATTTAAATTATTTGGAGCATGATGAAAAATACAAGAGTCATGTTCTGGGACTTTGATGGACAGCTATCGGACAAGGATAGAATAGATCCTTCTCCCATGATCCAGCAACTGGTTCTCAGATGTTTTTAAGAAAAGGGGATGTAGCAGCCCTTGGCATCAAGAACGACAGAAGAGTCTCTAACGGGTGCAGCCATTTATTTCCTCACCACACACGGCTCATTCTCTGGACCTTGAGCACCGTGAAAACTATAAAATAAGAAAATATTGATACCCGTACAGTACCTTTTGAACTATAGATCTCTTTAGATCTCTTTGGCTCTCAGCGAAGGCGGTCGCACTTTTCTCCTCTCCTCCTCACCCTTATCTTCCCTGCTTAGCCTCTTATGTCCTTGCCTTGTCTCGTGTGCATTACTTTTCCCTAGAACAGTCTCTCACTGTCGTTCTCTAAAATCTAAAAGAGAATTATGGATTTGATCAACTGGTCTCTGAATGCTATTGACACCCTCTTCTCAACGAGAAGTCTGGGCTCGGGAGAACCCGAGTGCCCTGGAGGGACTTTCCCTGCCGGATACACGATGGATGGGTGGCAGAACTGGAGGATCTTGTGCCTGGCGGGACTGTCTATCGAGGACGCTGAAGATATCTACCTATTCGGAACCATGATAACAGGGTTCTTGCTGATCGGCGCTGGCTTGGCCCTGACTTATCGGAGAAATAAGAGAGCGGAACCGGCTGTTCAAACCCCCCCAAAGCTGACCGCTGGAATTGAAGCGATGGGACGAGGCGCGATCTCTCACACTGAACGCAGCATGGGCACCACCTTGGAGACGCTTACAGCTGCCGTGAAGACTCAAACCAACACCATTGAGCGTATGATGGGATACATCAGAGAGGGGCCTGCTCAAAATGACACCCTTGAGCGAAAGTTGGATCACATCGCGGAACGGCTCACTGCTACTGTGAGGTCTCAGAATCAAAAGAACGACAACACCACGGAACAGAAGCTTGATAACATCATGGGGAGGCTCGCGGCTCTCCAACGGGAGATCGAGAGACCAGTGTCAGAGTACTAAATTCGCTGCTCGCATAAAGGAGAAATCAACAATATTCTACATTTGGACACCACGGCGCCAGCTGCTAAGGCCCAAGGCTGGAGCCCACCAAAACAACTCCCTGATAACGACTGTGTGATGACCAGTGTTGGGTAAGTTACTTTAAAATAGTAACTTAGTTACATTACTAGTTAGTTCTCTCAAAAGTAACTGAAAGTAACGAGTAACTTGAAGTAACTGAGTTACTTCAAGTTACTCGTTACTTTCAAAGTAACTAGTTACTAGGGAAAGTGACTTTGGTTTTTGTCAGGGGTAGACATTTGTTCAAACACAAGTAAGAGAAATGAGACAACTGCAGACCGACTCAGAGTGTATAAGAGCGTGCGCACGGGTGTGAATGTCTCTGAGAAGACACACACACCGAGGGCAGGCTTGCTTCCTTTATTTATAGGGCAAAGCAGGTTACATAGTACTTCCTTTTTTAACAGAAGTTGAAGAGAGGTTAAACATTAAATCAGCTTATCTGATCTTTCACACACTGGGATAAGAATACAGAAGTATATTATGCTTTATCTGACATCACAGACACTGAAGTAAAGAATGCATCATTATATCATGTTTGTCAAACATCTCAGACACTGAGGTAAGGAATGCATCATGTTTTCCTTTAACAATAGACTTGGTTAGGTGATTCTTCAACAATAGGCTTGGCCATGTGAAAATATATGAACACACAAAATATAAGGCATACTTGGTTAGAATATAAGGCACACTTGATTATATTGTATTATAGAGATTTGGTTATAATGTATAATGTAGAAAATCTCTAACATTTCCCTCCTGATGTTAATATATTTCACAGGTTTATATCAATGCATAGTCACTTGTTAAATCACATTTTCAACTTGCATGTCATTCAGTGAAGTATTTAAACAACAGCTCCTAATAAGAATAGAAATTCTCCACTCTTTCCTCTATGTTTAGCATATCATACTGGCGAAAGGGATCCTCAATATTTCTCTGGATCAAGACATAATTTCCTAAAGTATGGTTAAACATATTCATCACCATGCGTTTCAGACAAGGGATAATGCAAGCAGCAAAAATACAAAATAGTAACATCATACTGCAGAGGGCCAACAGGCCTTTAATCAGCAAAGATTTCCAGGAGCCGTTCAGCAACCAGTCCCACCAGCCTTGCTCATCGGTTACGTAGTCCTGTTGCTGAGCGTCTCTTAGTTGTTTCAGAACATTCAAAGCATTTGTCATGTTTAATGAGTGTATGTTGTCAGGTATGTAGGTGCAACATGTCTTGTTAAACAGTATGCAGAGACCTCCTTTCTCTATGCAAGAACAATGTGCAAAGCTACTCGGTGTTGCATGACAGTGATGCGGATTGCATCAATTTCTTCATTCTGTGATTTGTCAATGCGGGCAGAAGCATTCAAAAACAGTCCAAAACGATAGTCTAAAGTCTCTATTCGTAGTGCGTGCTTTCCTACTCCTGTCCAAGGAAACAGAGCGTGTACTACCTTCTCGCCGGTGTTCCAGAGTTTGAAGTTCTCTGGCACGTCTGTTCCAAGAATTGAATCATGAGGCTTGATTTCTACATCACGCCTAACTCTGGTCTTGTTGTGCACTGTTATCTTAAAAGTGTGATCTGAAATGAAGATAGGTGCACAGCATCCTGACCAGTTGGGTGGCAGCATATAGTATGCACGCTGTCCGCACAGCCATGCCATACCTTGTACCCAATAGGTGCCATTTACCTGTTGATTTAGGTTGACTGTCCCATACCCTACTCCTCCATAGGTTGCGTTGCAGTTGCTGGTATGGCCCAGGGGGTGGCGTCCTTGCCCTGCCGCTTGGTAGGATGCCACTTCTCTGTATGGGTCATAAAAACAGGGAAAGGGACAGAAGCATTTCTGTTTTTTACTGTCATATCTACCCAGAATTTGTCGTCACAGGTTCCATTCTTCAGGCCTTTTGCACCTGGGAGTGAAGCTTTCATGCTGATTGCAAAGTGTTGTCTTCCAATGCTGGCAAAACTTGCTGCACATTCACTTTGCCAGTGACTGTCCATCATGCGACCATATATGGTGGGGTAGACTGAAGTTGAAGGCATGTGAGAACAGACATAACATTCTTTTTCTTCTATGGTATTGTATAGGTATCGGTACCAGGCATTGTTCATCCAAGGGTGGATGTGATCTTGGGTCATCTCAGTTAGATGGGAATTGTCATGGGTCCACCTCTTGAGACGGGGAATAGTTGGTGTTATTCTGTGGGCTCTTCCAGGTATCAGCCAGAAGAGCATCACCCCTAAGATGACGCCGGCCACCAGACAGATCAGGCGGCACATGAACCGTTTCCGTTGAAAGTGACAAGCACTTAAGCATAACAGCTTTGGGGCTGGGGCTGGTAGCTCTTCTTCTCCTAGATTCATCATGCTGGCTCCCTGCATTCCAGGCGTCCCCGGTGTTGTCATTGGTTCCTCTCTTTGGTGGGATGGGTCTCTCTTTATTATGTGTTTGTTCTTCAGGGCGACCAGGCACACCCGGGCTCCAAGTGAGTAGACCACTGGCGAGAAGGTAAAAGGCGGGGTATACCCAATCGGCCCTTTCCTTCACCAGGGATCACTTGAGAGTCGGGGGAACCGGCGTCTTATTGTGGTGCAAACACTCTCTTCACGTGACTTTGATGGATCCACGAAGGTCTTTCAGCGATTTTGCAAGCTGTTGGTGTAGTAAGCAGCACCTGATGGGGACCCTCCCACCGTGGAGAACTCCAATTTTTCCGCTGGAGGACTTTAATCAGAATCCAATCACCGGGGTTCAACCTGCAAGAGACTGGAGATGGATCACACGGCAGCTGATTGTTCAAAATCACTTCTTTATTCTCAAACAGTTTTGTCATCCATTCTGCCATTGTTGTTTCGGCAATAGATTTATTAATTGGCTCACTAGTTATGGGGAGAGGGAATGGTCTACCATGTATGATTTCAAATGGTGTTAGACCACCTGCTCCCTGAGTTATTCTCATCCATAGCTTAACTAAGCTTAGACATTCAGGCCATGGTTTTTTAGTTTCCTCCATACATTTCCTCAATCTCTGTTTAATTGCGCCGTTAGTTCTCTCGACTAATCCTGCACTTTGTGGATGATAAGCACAATGGTGTTTTATGCTAAAGCCTAGAGCTTCAGAAACTTTACTTATTACTTCATTTACAAAATGTGTACCATTATCTGATCTTATCAGAGACGGAATGCCATATGTTGGAATGAAATGGTTGCACAAACATTTTGCTACTGAGATTGCATCTGCTTTTTTCACTGGGTATATTTCTGGCCACTTGGAAAATACATCTATTATCACAAGTGCATACTTGGAGGATTGAGATTCATTTAGTTCTATAAAATCCATGTGGATTGTGTGAAATGGGTGTGGCGGTGTAGGGAAACGACCTCGCTTTGGTCGTAGATTTCCCTGAGCATTGTGTTTTTGGCAAATCATGCATGTTCTAATAAACTCTTTTGCTGAACTTTCAAAATTTTTTGTATAGAATTGTTTATTAAGTATATTAATCATCCCTCCTGATGACACATGAGTTTGTCCATGGGTCACTAATGCAGCAGTTTTATGTAAAGATTTTGGAAGTATTGGTTTGCCATTGAAAATCATGAGATTGTCTTTTAATTCTGCTCCATCTTTCAACCAAGATTTTTGTTCACTCAGTGATGCTGTCTTTTGTGCATCTGCTAGTATTTCTAATGGTATTAAATCTATGGTTTCTGTTGTTAAAATATTAATGTGTTTTTCTGCAGCTGCTTTGGCTGCTTTGTCAGCAAAGTTATTTCCTCTTGTTATTTCTGTGTCATCCTTTTGATGAGCTGCACATTTGCATAGTGCTAATTCTTTTGGCAACGTTATCACTTCTAATAACTCTTTTAGAAAACTTGCATGTTGAACTGGATTGCCTGTGGAGGTTGTCATTCCTCTGTTATGCCATATTTTTGCGAAATGGTGAACTGCTGAATAAACATATTGGCTGTCTGTGTGTATATTGACACTTTGACCTTCGTACAGTGTACATGCTCTAATGACCGCGGTTAATTCTGCGCTTTGAGCAGAGTTTGAGGAACTGAGAGCTTTTGCCTCTACCACTGTATCAACAGTTGTGACCGCGTAACCCACACAATTTCTACCGTAAATGTCTTTTGACGCTGAGCCGTCTACAAAAACATTACTGAAACTGCTCTGGGGGGAACTATGTATATCAGTGCGAGGTTTTGTGTCTTCCTCTAATTTTTTAATGCAACAATGTTGTTCTCCATCCAGAGGGGTCGGCAAAAGTGTGCTTGGGTTCAGCTGGCCACACTTCTCTATTGTGATGTGGGATTGCAAAAGTAAAATCCCCACATAAGAAAGTTGTCTGGCGTGTGTGAGGAAAGAGAGATTTGCTTGGAGCAAAATAGAGGTCACAGCATATGGGACTTTGATGATCAACTTATGTCCCAAAACAATGTCTGCACATTTTTTTAACTGCCTCTGCTGCTGCTGCGCATGCCTGTACACAGGTAGGTAATCCAGCAGCTACAGAGTCAAGTTTGCATGAATAGAAAGCTAATGGGCGTTGTTTTTCTCCAAAAGCTTGAGTTAAGACTGCTTTCATGTACCCTCCTGCACCATCAACATGGAGAATAAAAGGTTTTTCATAGTCTGGTAATGCTAAGACGGTACATGTCTGCAATGCTATCTTTAAATCAATGAAAGCTTTTTCTGCTTCTGGGGTCCACTGTATTTTGTCTTTTAATGCTAGGTCTTTACCATAAATGAGGTTCTGTAGTGGCTGGGCCAGCAGTGCATACTCTGGAATCCAGCATCTACAGAAATTGCACAGACCTAAATAACTCATCATCTGTTGTTTGATAATTGGTTTAGGAGCATTTTGTACAGCTACTTTTCTGCTGTCTAACAGCTGCCTGCCTTGTCCTGTCAGTTTGTGGCCAAGGTATGTCACTTCCTGGCTCCACAACTGCAATTTATGCTGTGATACTTTATGGCCTTGCTCTGCGAGATGTTGCAAAACTATCAGTGTGTTTGCTTTGCACTCATCCTGTGTATGGCCTGTAATCAATATATCATCTACATACAGCAGGAATTGCCCTGGAGCAGGGAGGGAGCAAGATGACATTGATTTTCTCAAAGCCTCTGCATAAAGAGTAGGGCTATTCTGGAATCCTTGAGGCAACCTTGTATAAGTATACTTTTGATTGTCAAAGGTGAATCCGAATAGCTTCTGTGAGTCAGGGTGTAGAGGCACAGAGAAGAAAGCATTGGACAAGTCTATTACAGAGAACCACTGTTCCTTTGGTGTTACTTGATTTAAAATTGTGTGTGGGTTAGCAACCACTGGAGGTATTTGCTCTGTTACCTCGTTTATTGCTCTTAGGTCATGAACTAGGCGATATTTTCCTGTATTAGCCTTTTTTACTGGAAAAATTGGTGTATTACTCGTGGCTTCATTAGTTTTCACGAGAATACCTGCTTTTTGCATGTCTGCTATGACTGGTCCAATTCCTTCTCTCGCCTCTGCACTCAAGGGATATTGCGGTTTCACAGGCCTATATGTGGTTGTAGTTTTCACCACTACTGGATCTGCTCCTTTTATTAGGCCTGCATCTGTGGGTCCTTGAGACCATAATGTTTGTGGTAGCTTTTCTAGTTCAGGATATGTTTCAAATGTTAACACTTGTCATTCATCTTGTTCTGTTGTGGTTAAGTGTGTAGCCGGCGTGGTGGTTAATGGCCAGCATAAAGTATATCTCATGCATTTTGTCCTGCGGCCTTTTTGCCAGCCATCACACTCTGTTTTGTCATATCTGTCCATTTCTACAGATCTCAGCACTGTACCCAACTCAGACCAAGGCGTTTGGTCGTTGCGTGCAACAGATACATGAGGGTTCAACATTTTGTTTATGCGTTGCACTGCATCTGTCTGTAACACTGAGCATACTGCATTACCACTCTGTGTTACATACAGGTGTTGTAGGACTAATTTTTGTGGTCCCAATCTGTGTACCTGCTGATCATAAATTTTGTCTGGGCCTGGGACATGTTTATACCACAGGGTGTTGTGGTATTCTGCTGGGTCCTGCCTGTGTGAGTGTTCAGGTAAGTACATATTAGCCTTGGCCTCCAGAGGTTCAAGTTTTGGTAAATCTAAAGTCCAGTAATAATTTGGCTCACCTAAACCTTCACAAACAAGAATGTCTTCAGTTTGTCTCTGACTGTCTGAGAGTAGGAGTCTGGCTTGCATGCCACTTTCTTCAGGGATAACTCCTATTTTTAATTTTGTTAAAGCATCTCTTCCTAACAGATTCAGCGGACAAGATGGGTCATAAATGCACTGATTTTTGCAGCCACGGCCACTTTCTCTATGTGACATAAAGAGGGGAACGGTTAAATGTTGTTTTGTCACATGTCCTGAGGCTGATTTCACAATTAGAGTGTCTTTTGAAAAAGTTACATTTGGGACTTCTACTGTTAGTACACTTTTACACGCTCCTGTGTCGCAAAGGAATTTTACTGGGGTGCCATTCACGTGTACTATAACCGTTGGCTTTGCTTCTGATCCTAGCAGTAGTTGTTCGATATTGTAAACTTCCCCTTCATCTGTTTCACTTCCTTCCTCTCGTGCTAGTCATTCATCACGTCGTCTGCGCCTGTCATCATCACTTTCCTGTTCTTGGCTTACACTTCTACAGTCTCGAGCAAAATGCCCGTTTTTACCACAGTTATAACATTTCATATCTCTTTTGTCTCTTCTTTGTCCTACTTTTTGCTTTCCCTTACGTGGCTTATAGCCTGTTGTGTGTTTTTGTTGTCCTGAGAAAGCTATAAAGCCTGTCTCTGGGTCAATCATGAAAACTCCTTCTGTTTTTTCTTTCTGTTTATATACTTTAACTGCATGCTCGGCATATTGTAGGGCGTCAGGCAAAGTGCCTGTGTTTTGTGTCACCCAATGTTTGTCTACATGTGTTCTTATTTTGGGCAGTAGGCCACTCAGGAAGGCATTTTTTAATTGTTGAAAAGCAGACTGTGGATTGGGATCATGGTTCAGTCCTGAATTTTGCCCGAAAACAGGACGCAAGCGATCCAGATAGTCTGATGCTGTCTCTCCTTCTTTTTGTTTGCACTCTCCTATTTTTCCATAATCTGGCCTTGGGGCTAAATTGATTTCTATTCTGCCGTACAAGTCATTTAATTGTTGATCTAACAGAAGAGTGTCTGGTCCTAGCACATCGCCGTTTTGGTCGTTTCCAGTGTAGGCTCCTCTGGCTCTAGGAAAACGTAAACCTAATAAATCTTGGAGAACTTGCAGCATCTCATGCCCATTCAAACCCCAACCGCGACGAATCAATTCTACTGCATTTCGCCACTGTTGAAAACCTTCATTAAGGGGTGGGACATCTTTTAGCACATTCTCTCTGTCCTTATGGGACCAGGGTCGGAATGCGTATATCAGAGGCTCTCCATCTATTGGTATGTTTCCTTGGCCGTCTGCGGGCCCACTGGGTTGCCCAAACCTAGGATTTGATAAGGCAACCATTGGAAACTGACCTACAGTTCCTTCTTTTTTGTAGTGAGTATGTTTAGTCATAAGATTAAGGTGATGTTTTGCCTCTGCATAGGGATCTGGAAGGAAAGGGTTGTGAGGAGAGATTACAGGAAGTGGTGACGCAGGAATTGGTGCAGCCGCTGCTGCAGTGTGTGTGAGCTGAGGTGCATAAGGAGGGGTTTTTTTCCCTCTCCTGCAGCTTTCTGTTTATCTTTATTTTCTTGTTTTTGGGCACGTTTAGCACTGCGTTTATCATTTTCTGCCTCCCATGCTTTGAAAAGCTGCCATTCTGCTACACGTTTTGCTTTTTTCTTTTGACTTCTTTCCTCATATAGTTCTTTTTGCAAAGCAGCTTTTAAAGCAGTTATTGACTCTGGGTTGCATTTGCCTTGCCAGGCTGGACAATAAATTTTATGTGGATTTCTCCACCTATTTGCACTGACTCTCCCTGCATTTTGACAGTTTTTTTCTAGCCATTCTTCATCTGCTGTTAATTTGACTTTGGTTTTAGAATTACCCATTTTGAACTAATTACGTCAGAACTGTGACACTGTCTCTGGTATGACGAAGCGGGCCGGTTATCAATAACAGCCTTCTACTCACTCGCTATTCGAGTGAGCGGTTATTGATTTTACATGATGACGCACAACCTTATTTCCCACTTCAACCAGTACGTGAGTGTGCACAGGAAAACAACTTTGAGGAGTAGTTCGACCGCTTATTGGGTCGTAAATGACAACTTACTCCTGTATTACAACACAAACAAAGCGCGTTTTTATGATTTTTATTGAGATTTTCCGTATTTTTTTTAACTTTTTTTTTATGTAACACCTTCAACCTGTTCCGTTGCAGCCACTCCTAGAGCGACCGGAACTCGTCCCGTTACAGCTGCTACACAGAGCAACCGGAACTTTTAATAGCGATTTCTAGAATTTCGCTCTTGCCTGTTGTCTCCAAGTCCCTTCTGGACTGAGATCTGTCGGCGCTAACCAGGTTTACACACTATTTTAAAGGAAAATCTCAATATCAACGTATTTTAGCGCTTGATGGAGTGCAGTGTTTCATATTCACCTTACTGTGGCGCTGCGTTTTGAATCCGGCGCTCATCGGGTCCTGGAGCCGTGAAGGCCTGTATAAACGCTGACCGGAGATCGAATTCACGCTCCCGGTTTTTCTTGTTTACTGTGCACAGATTTTTCCCAGCGCAGGCGTCACGACGTCAGGATCCGATGAAGACCGTTCTGTGGAAAACTAGACGTTAAAAATAACAGTCAGTAATCCGGCTACGAAGGACCAATTAAATGTCAGGGGTAGACATTTGTTCAAACACAAGTAAGAGAAATGAGACAACTGCAGACCGACTCAGAGTGTATAAGAGCGTGCGCACGGGTGTGAATGTCTCTGAGAAGACACACACACCGAGGGCAGGCTTGCTTCCTTTATTTATAGGGCAAAGCAGGTTACATAGTACTTCCTTTTTTAACAGAAGTTGAAGAGAGGTTAAACATTAAATCAGCTTATCTGATCTTTCACACACTGGGATGAGAATACAGAAGTATATCATGCTTTATCTGACATCACAGACACTGAAGTAAAGAATGCATCATTATATCATGTTTGTCAAACATCTCAGACACTGAGGTAAGGAATGCATCATGTTTTCCTTTAACAATAGACTTGGTTAGGTGATTCTTCAACAATAGGCTTGGCTATGTGAAAATATAGGAACACACAAAATATAAGGCATACTTGGTTAGAATATAAGGCACACTTGATTATATTGTATTATAGAGATTTGGTTATAATGTATAATGTAGAAAATCTCTAACAGTTTTACTCAGAATTCTCTTGTTAATGTGTTGCTTCCATAATTTTGCCAGTCTTCTAGCTTGCTTACTTGCCACAAGTGCACTGTGCCACCTACCAATAGAAAGGAAAAGATAATGTGCATATTTCCACGAGAGAAATCCCACGCCTGGACCGTCATTGACTGCTGCCATGATTCTAGCCTACGTCACAGCGTCATGTGCGCCTTTTACATCCAACACAAAAACTGCAGTCGTGGTGCTTTCAATTGTACTCAGAACTCGGAAATTCTGCCTTCTGAATAGGAAGATGTTGGTAACACCAGACTGCAGATGAGCTGCATACAGGGCTGGACTGGGACAGAAAATTGGCCCGGACATTTTGCCCACCATTATAGGAAAAATCATAAAGCCTTTGAATGAAAACAAACGCTGTTGTGACAGTAATGTACACTGTTTTGATGGTATATATGCATCAATCTATCAATCGTTTGTTGTAAGATTCAGATAATTATTTTTTAAAAGCTAGACATTTTAAATGAGAATAAGATAGAAAAGTATTTCTTTGTGCCCACCTCTCCCTGTTAATGCCCTACCTGGTCCCCTGGCAAAACTTTGCTAGATCCGCACCTGCACAGTTACCAGCTGTCAGCTACCTAAAAAAGGATCCTGGTGTTATTTGTCTCTCAGAAACAGTTCATAACTTCCCTTCAACTCATTCATGTCACTTAAAAGGTAAACCTGTTTCTCCATCACCTGTTCAGCTCTGATGATTCAGTAAGGACATCTCCTGGTTTCATCTTCATGTTTCCCTCTCACCAGATATCCAAACCGATATCATGACCAGCAGCTTTTTTGCAGCTGTGGCTCCAGCAAACATCAGCTGATACTAGAAATTAATATTAAATAAATTCTAACAACAGCTGATCAAGCTTAAACATGCTGCTGTTGTTTAGCGCGACATCCGCTGGTTTCCTCTTTCGGCGCAAAGTGGGCGATAAACAAACAAGAGAGCCAATCAGCTGATCACTGATCAGTTTTCATGATTGAAGTAGAAACGGGAGAGGGAGGGGGGAGAATGAGAGGAGAAGGGGCAGCTGTGCAGCAAAGACACAGAATAACTCCAGCTTTGTGTCTTTTTCATTGTAGCTGAATTACGGGACAAACTGTTCCTTTTCACCTCAATAAGAAACGCGTAATATTTTCTCTGAATACCAGACGGGACGGTTGGCAACTCTAATAACTTATGAACAAAATAAAGTTCAACATCATTAACTTCATAGCACCCACCCAGCTGTATAGAAACTCTGTCATGCTAGGTAGCAGTACGGATAAAGTCAGAATAACGAAAATAAACTCCACCTAAACTTGGTTTATATCTGACCCAGATAGACTGCAGGTCATAACTTCTTACCTGAAGTTCAGTTCACACTTGGACCGGCGGCCGCCTCGGGTCTCTTTTCCTTCTGCGTCCCCTTTCTCCAGCCCGAGAACGTGTTGCTTTCTCTCATTCACCTGCTGGCCTCCACCACTTGCTAATGTTACTGAATCTGTGGAAGCTCCGCGATAGCCACCACACGAAGTAACGAGTAACGACCCTATCTAAATCCCAGTAACGACTAACGCGTTCCTGATTTTGGCATAATAACTAGTTACCGTGCTCGTTACCACAATAATAACGTAGTAGCTTATAGGTAGCGCAGGATTCAGGAACAGTTCAGCAGTTCAGCCTATTAAGAAGAGGAGAGGTCTCTGGAGGTTGATCTGGGGGAAAAGCAGAGGGGGCAGGATACTATATAGTCTAGATTAGTGGTGCAAAAGTCTCACGGTTCGGATCGGATCACGTTTTTTTCGTTACGGATCAGATCAATTTTCGGATCAGCAGAAAAAAAAGACAAAATTTTAACTCGTCATTTACTTATTTAAGTATTTTTTGCCTATTAAAAACATTCAACTCAAGACTCCGTATGTTTCGTGCTATAAGCCGCTACTTTTTGCACAAGCTTTGAACCCTGCGGCTTTTAGTCAGGTGCGGCTTTTCTAAGGATCGTCTATGATTTTTGTGATATCGTAAGAGGATTTGTTTTGGTTGTTCCGCTGTTGTACGGCACTATGTTGCCTGACGGAAGGGCATGTGATCAGACACACAAGAGTACAATGCTGGTCACATGTCCGTCCGGAGCGCGAAAAACAAACTTGATTAGCAAGAGCAAGAGGAGTATTACAGGAGCAAAGGAAGCTTTCATTCACAAGGACTGTTAACAAGCAAGGTGAATCAACCATCACGGTGAGAACCACTGGCCATGAGAGAACGAATTTCACTTGTGTGCTGGGCTGCACAGCATCAGGGTTTAAACTTCCGCCAATGGTGATTTTTAAGCGGATTACTATGCCAAGTGAAGAGATCCCGAGTGACATCTCTGTTAAAGTCAACAAGAAAGGGTGGATGGTGGAAAGCGTAATGAAGGAATGGCTGCAAGAGTGCTATGGGAAGCAACCTGGAGGATTCTTTCGCCAAAAAAAAGCGTTGCTTGTTGTGGACAGCATAAGGGCCCATATCACAGATTCTGTGAAAGCAGCCATTAAGAGCACAAACTCGATTCCAGCTGTGATTCCTGTTGGCACAACGAAGCACCTGCAGCCACTCGACATCAGAGTGAATCGTGCATTCAAAGTAGCACTACGCGTTCAGTGGGAGGCGTGGATGACGAGCGGCAATAAATCACTCACCAAAACTGGTCGCATGCGAAGAGCAAGTTTTGCCCAAGTCTGCCAGTGTATTCTGACAGCGCGGATAAGTGTGAAAACATCCAAGATCATCAACGGATTTCGAAGGGCAGGACTGCTGCGTGATGGAGAGGAGGACACCGCCACGGCCCTTCAGAGGGTGTTCAACTCTGACACTGACAACGAGGATTTCTTTGGTTTTGAAAGCGACAACGAAGGAAAGAAGCGGAGAGTGGATGATGAAGCCATCCTGAGCCTGTTCGTTTCCGACACTGGAGAAGAGGACTTTGGTGGTTTTATTGCGCAGGAAGAAGAGAAAGTTGGTGGTGAGTGACTGACTTTTCTTCTTGTTAAAGCCGTGTCACTGCACCTGAGCCTAAAATATATTAATAAAAGGGATGTGTTCCCAAACAGCCATCTCTTTCCTGACAATCCCCTTTGTGCATATTCTCTTACATGGTAAGCAAACATTAAAACACCTGCGGCTTTTAGTCAGGTGCGGCTAATGTAGGTACGAAACAGGATTTTCCCCTGATTTTAGCTTGTGCGGCTAATATTCAGGTGCGCTTTGTAGTCCGGAAAATACGGTATATAAAAACAAATTAAGGTGCAATATAGGGCAGTACAGGGCTTTCTATCTACCACTCCACTGCGACATAATGAGCGGTCACGGTCATGTAGCTTTCCGTTGCCCTGGAGGTCCACCCATTTGTAGTTAGGGTGTTCCAGATTAACTGGCGTCACAGATTAACTGGATTTGGTCGAACAGATGTGTGGCAGACTTGCGTTTCAGGAGCTGCTACTGACAAACCAGCAAAAAAACGCCAAATGTGTCATCTGTGACACTTGTGAGGTTTCTCAAACACACTCAGTCAGTCTTGATGCTGTTGAATAACAAAATGTTTAAAAATGTCGCAAGTTTACCTGGTGATATTCTCATGCAAGACGTGATCGCGAAAACAGCAAACAATAAACACCACGCCGATGTTGTTCACAGGACAGCAAGAGTAAACGATCGGGAGAATCTAGTTGTCGTTATTGTGGAGTGGGATCGTTTCGGATTACGGATCAACCGTGATCCGTTGCACCACTAGTCTAGATACTTGGGATCAGCTGACTCAGGCACAGGACAAACACACTCAAGGTAGACTAGCTCAGCAAGAGGAAACACATTTTTAGTCTCTTGAGCAGCTTGCACAGGTTCAACAAACAAAACCACAAAGCTGACATCCAGAGTTGGCTTTGAGCCTCTAACTTATGGTTTATGACCTCAGACTCTAGGATAATAGACTCTGAGGTGTCTGGCAGAACCACAGTTACAGAGGAAGCAGATTATAGCATCACTATTATCCTGGGTGGCTCAGAGTCCGTAGGCACTAATAATACCAAGAGTATCAACATTAAACCAGTTCATCATATGTTACTACTGAGAGCCATGTTTCTTTTTTGTTGTTTGTGGCTGATGGAAAGAACATGAAGACAGCTGCAAATGGTTACAGCTATGGAGAGGAGCTGGATAGCCTCAGCAGCAGTAAGCAGATGGCAGATGAATCATAGAGGCAGGGAGTGTAATTCAGTAATCCAGGGCTGGTAAGAGAGCACAGAGGGTTAAACTAAGTACGTGTTTAGCTACTGACACACAAAGGATTTCTCTCAAGTTTTTAAATTTTATTTATTTATTTATTTTTGTCAAAACAGCTTCAGTAAGGATCTATGTCCTTGAACATTGGGCCATCATTGCATTTAAAGAAATTGTAGACTGCTGGGTTTATAGTTTTATTCATGTTCCATATCATTTCTTATAGGAAAACAAACAGACTTTATGGTGTAATTATTTTACATGCAGTTGTTTTTTTTTGTTTTTTTACTGTGTAAGAATATTCAAGAGAAACATTTTTCAAAAAATGCCTCTCTGTGCAAAATGGGTTTTAAAAACATAAAGAACTGTGGGATACTGTTTGTCAGTTATTTGGACAAGAGGACCAAACTTTGGCAGTTGTATCCCACTGTAACTTTGGTGTATAAAGAGCTAACTAGGCCTGGGTATCGTCACTGATTTCTACAATCAATTCGATTCCGATTCACAAGGTCCCGAATCGATTCGATCCACGATTCCATTCGATTCAATTGAAATTGAATCGGGAAATTGTGCCTCAGACAGGCAGAAATATTATAATTCAGATCAGTACATTTACATATTTTTGTATCTACAACAAGGAAGCTGACACTCGCAAGACTTTATCAAAGGAGTAAGCATCACAGCAGATGCCTTTGTGTCAAAGCAGCTGAGGATAAAATGCAGAAAAACATGAAGGTGATTTTCCTGGCCTGGGATTTTATAAAAATATTCTGCAGTACATCAAAAACGAAAGAAAACCATTAATCAACATGTGAACATTACGTCTGAAGTTACAGCGGTTTTATTAGAGACACGCCTAAGCGTTTTGCATTTTGCATAATTTTAGTCAAGTTTAAATTTGTTCAGAAGCCGATTGAACAGCAGAAATTAGGTTTTCTTTTAGTAAGTAAAAGGAAGAAAAAAAAAACAGCGGCCGACAGCACTGTAAACAACGGTAGACTTGTGCGTAACAAGCAAGCGAATAATGCAGAAAACTGATTTTTAGACGGGAAACTGTTCTTGAAGAGAGAGAGAGAGAGAAAGAGAGAGAGAGCTGTGCATGAAGTGTGATTTTATTGTGGTGGAAGAAAAACAGTAAAAGTCAGAGGGAATTCATGACGATGTTTATGTCACGGTCGGGCGGATTACACACAGTAATTTGGCGTGCCCGTGTGGCGTGCTGGCTAGACCCAAACGCGGCAAAGGCTAGCGGTGGGTTGGAACAGACACGCAGTTATTCTAGAAACGATCAGTGCACGAAGCGGAGCTTCGGAACTGGCGTTACAGACGGAGAGCGAGCGGAGCCGGGATGAGAAAAAGAGTCGAGAGGAAAAACACTCACAGTTGGTGAATCAGGCGGCGACTGACGTCGGCAAGGTTTCGGAGCTCCTGACATGAAGAGAACAATGTCTGAGCGGCGAACAGGTGGGTGACGTCTCTCTTTTAAACCCGGCCCCGTCATCAGCTGATCACCGGCTGACAGGACCCCCCCCCCCCCCCCCCCCCCCCGAAGACCGGCACCCGACGGTCCAGGACAGCGGCGACGAAAATCCGAGATGAGGGAGGGATCCAAGACGAAGCGGGACGGCACCCAGGAGCGCTCCTCCGGACCGTAGCCAGCCCAGTCCACCAAATACTGGACCCCGCGACCCCGGGGACGAGAGTCCAAGATCCGCCGGACAGTGTAGACAGGGCCCCCATCGACGAACCTGGGCGGGGGCGGGGCCGGGGGCGCCAGCGGAGAAGTAATGCGCCGTTTAAGCTGCGAGACGTGAAAAACCGGATGGACCTTCAAGGCGGGTGGAAGCCGGAGACGATAAGTCACGGGGTTGAGCCGGGCAGTGAGCTCGTACGGGCCAACGAACCGGGGACCGATCTTCTTGGACTCCGTGCGGAGCCGCAGGTGCCTCGTGGAGAGCCAGACGCGATCCCTCGGCTGAAAAGGATGACCCGGGCGGTGGCGGCGACGATGCTGCTTGGTGTACAGAGCGTTGGCTCGGGAAATGGCAGCCTGCGCCTTGATCCAGGCCTGACGACAGCGACGGACCATCCGTTCAGCAGCAGGCACGTTGACCTCCGCCTCCTGATGGCTGAAGATAGGAGGATGAAAACCATGGCAGACCTCAAAGGGCGAGAGACCGGTGGCAGAAGAGACGTGAAGGTTATGAGACAGCTCAGCCCACAACAGGTAACGAGGCCAAAGCGACGGTTGGGCAGAGACAAAGCACCTCAGGAAGCGCCCCAGCTGTTGATTGGTCCGTTCAACCTGCCCGTTAGTCTGAGGGTGATAGCCGGACGAGAGGCTGGGAGACTCACCGATCAGGTGGCAAAAGGCTTTCCAGAACCTGGCAGTGAACTGGGGCCCCCTGTCCAAGACTATGTCCTTGGGGAACCCGTGAAGCCGGAGGACGTGGTCCAAGAAGAGCTCGGCCGTCTGTTCAGCGGAAGGGAGGCCGGCCAGGGCGACCAGGTGCACCGCCTTTGAAAACCGGTCTACAAAGGTGAGGATGGTGTCAAGACCATCCACGGATGGGAGGCGGTAACGAAGTCGAGGCCGACATGGGACCAGGGACGTCCCGGCACAGGGAGAGGGCGAAGGTCGCCAGCGGGAGGCTGAGAGGTAGACTTGGCCCGAGCACAGGTGTCGCAGGCGGAAACGAACTCACGGACGTCTCGAGTCATGGAGGGCCACCAGAAGGTACGACGGAGGAGTTGGAGGGTCCTGTCCGGCCCCGGGTGACCAGAGAGCGGGGAGGAGTGAGCCCAGAGCAAGGCCTCCTGATGGCACCGGGATGGTACATAGAGCCTCCCAGCAGGGGTGTCACGCAGAGGCGGTTCGGCGGTCAGGGCATCCCGGATGGAGTCCTCCAGGGGCCACTGAAGGGGGGCAGCGAAGCAATGAAAAGGTAGGATAGGACTCGGGTCTGACGTGAGGCCGTCCTGGGCGAACTGCCTGGAGAGAGCGTCTGCCTTAGCGTTCTTGGAACCAGGGCGGTAGGCGAGGTGGAAGTTGTAAGGCTCAAAGAACAAGGCCCAACGAGCCTGCCTTGGGTTGAGCTGCTTGGCAGAACGAATATGGATCAAGTTCTGATGGTCAGTCCAGATCAGAAAGGGGTTTTTCGCTCCCAGGAGCCAATGCCACCACTCTTCTAAGGCCCACTTAATGGCCAGGAGTTCTCGGTCGCCGACACCGTAGCGTTGCTGCGTGGGAGAGAACTTCCTTGAGAAATAGCAGCATGGGTGCAGTTTTCCATCCGGGCCGTGTTGAGAAAGGACGGCACCAGCGCCAACATCGGAGGCATCGACCTCCACCACGAAATCTCTGGCAGGATCAGGGTGGAGCAGGACGGGGGCCGTAGTGAACCGGTGGATGAGGTCTCGGAATGCCTGTTTTGCACCAGGGGAGAGGCAGAAGGGTTTAGGCAGGTTAGCTGGTTTGGTGAGGGATGTCAGTGGGGCGACAACGGCGCTGAAATTACGGATAAAGCGCCGATAGAAATCTGCAAAGCCCAGGAAGCTCTGTAGTTGCTTAAGGCTGGAGGGCTGAGGCCACTGGGTCACGGCTTGGACCTTTTGCGGCTCCGTGGTCAGGCCCTCGAAGGAGATGGTGAAGCCTAGGAAGGTGGTGGACCACTGATGGAAAGCACACTTCTCCAGTTTGCAGAACAGCTGGTACTCGAGCAGCCTGCTCAGCACGGCCCTCACGTGGCGAATATGGTCCACTTCGGTGCGGGAGTAGATCAAGATGTCGTCTAGATAAGCAAACACCCACCGGCCTAGCATATCCCGCAAGACATCGTTGATCAGATGTTGGAAGACAGCAGGGCTGTTGCAGAGGTCGAAGGGCATCACCAGGTACTCCCAGTGCCCGTTAGGGGTGATGAAGGCCGTCTTCCATTCGTCCCCTTCCCTGACGCGCATCAAATTGCAGGTCCAGTTTGGTGAAGATGCAGGCCTGGGAGAGGGAATCGAGTGCGGTGGATAGCAGAGGAAGAGGATGGCGGTTCTTGATGGTGACTTTGTTCAAGCCCCGATAATCTATGCAAGGGCGGAGCCCGCCATCCTTCCTCTTGACAAAGAAGAACCCAGCAGCAGCAGGAGAGGTAGAAGGGTGGATAAAGCCCTGAAGACCAGGAGACGTAGGGGTCATGTTGACGGAACCAGGGGTATCCAAGGATGAGAGGAGAGGACGTGGCCGAGACTACTAGAAACCGGATCTCCTCCTGGTGATCCCCGATAGACATGCAAACCGGCTGGGTCTGGAACTGGATCAGCTAGGGTTGGAGGGGTCGCCCATCTACTGAGGTCACCGGGAGGAATCGATCAACAGGGGTTAACGGAATGCGAAGTCGGGATGCTAGTTCTTGGTCGATGAAGTTCTCAGCGGCTCCGGTGTCCAGGAGGGCTTCAGATGAGAACTGTCGGTGTTTCAGGTGAAATAGTAGTGGTAACAGAAAACGCGAGGGTTCAGAGGAGTGTGAAGGGCCAGGTGAGACTCCCCCGCAGTCTACCTGGCATCGTCGTTTCCCCGGACGTAGTGGGCACTGGGGACGACGGTGTTGGGCTGATCCACAGTAGGCGCAGAGGCCCTCACGCCAGCGTCTCGCTTTCACCTCTTTTGGGAGCCTACCCAGCTGCATGGGCTCCTCGGTGGATGTACTGCTTGGGCTAGCAGCAGCTCCTCCAGAGGGGGGAGGAGGCTGCGAAGACATGGCCCTCTGAGGCTGGAAGAGTTTGAAGGCCCAAGGGGTGTGGCGTGGCCGTGACATCACTCGTTGGTCGATCTTCAGGGCAAGGTCCACGGCCTCATCCAAAGACTTTGGGGCCTCACGGCCGGCCATCTCATCTCGGATGTAATCAGCCAGTCCCTCCAGAAAGATGGAGCGCAGAGAAGCATCTCCCCATTGTAGCTTAGCGGCCAGGGTACGGAATTGGGAGGCAAAGTGCCCTGGCGTAAATGCCCTGGCAAAGTGCCTTGGCGTAAATGAAGCAGCTGTGACTCCACTTCACTGCTCGGGGGAACAAAAGTCTTTTTTAACTCCTCCACAAACAGGGCATCCGGGGTTCAGCGCTCACCGGCGCTAGCTGACGTTGCAGCGAGGTGACGGAAGAGGAAAGCTGGAGGACAGTTTTGGTGAGAGACTCCATCTTTGTGCTCATCCGATCTACCACACCGCGAAGATATAATACTTCGGCTTTCAGCCGTTCAAATTCCGCTGGGTCTATATGCGGCTCAGACATCCTGTCACGGTTGGGCGGATTACACACAGTAATTCGGCGTGCCCGTGTGGCGTGCTGGCTAGACCCAAACGCGGCGAAGGCTAGCGGTGGGTTGGAACAGACACGCAGTTATTCTAGAAACGATCAGTGCACGAAGCGGAGCTTCGGAACTGGTGTTACAGACGGAGAGCGAGCGGAGCCGGGATGAGAAAAAGAGTCGAGAGGAAAAACACTCACAGTTGGTGAATCAGGCGGCGACTGACGTCGGCAAGGTTTCGGAGCTCCTGACATGAAGAGAACGATGTCTGAGCGGCGAACAGGTGGGTGACGTCTCTCTTTTAAACCCGGCCCCGTCATCAGCTGATCACCGGCTGACAGTTTATGTGAAGCTTAGTTTGGATCTTCTTTTGCTGCTGGTTCGGTCAATATTGTTTGGAGAGAGATCAAACTAACAGCTTTAGAATCAGCGCAAAAGGGGCGTGAACACAAAGCGTGGACCCGCCGAAACATCAGAATCAGCGAACTGTCGGCTTTCAGCCCTGACCGTGTCCGTGCCGTCGGCTGAGAAAGGCGACATCTCACTGATTCTGATCCATCGGCGGGTCTGTGCTTTGTGTTTACGTCTTTGTGCAGAATCCATGTACAGTACCTGCTCTCATTTACTGTTTTAGCTGTTTGGTGGTTGTTTAAATTTTGTGAGGTTTAACCTGAGATTCTGGCGTTCTGGGCAAAATAAATTTATATTAAAAAATTGATGCAGGATTTTAATGAATCGATATCACGTTATCCAAGTCTGAATCGATTTTAATCGATAAATCAATTATCAAAACCCACCCCTAGAGCTAACATGTCCAAAATTTCAGGAGTAGTTAGTTATTATAAGAAGCGTTTGTGAACTAAAAATCAAGACTGTTGGATACTGTTTGTCCGTGATTTGAACAGCCCAGCGTGTGCTCCCAACACAGGAGAAACAAATTCTACTGGGGAAACCTACCTTGGCACCACCGTTGTGCAGGTGAAGCCAAAGGCAAGATATGCTTCATTATACTTTCTATTCTTGTTATATCTTGTTGGAAACATATTTGGTGATGCTTCATCTTTTGTTTAGCATCCATTATGCTAGCAGTGTCCAAGTGTTCTTTTTTCTTTATTCATACCCCCCACCCCCCGCAATGGTTCCTCACCCCCCACATTAACATATTTTATTGTGTAAACTGTTGTCGGAACCATACTGAATTTAACCAGATACATATTTTATATAGTGAGAGAGAGAGATTATGGAAATGGCTAACAAAGAGCCATTATGATTCATCATACATTGAAATAGCAGACAAATCAACAATACAGTTCTTCCAATTAATGGCTAATTAATCTTGAGAAGATCTTGCTCTTGACGAAGGCGGTCGCACTTTTCTCCTCTCCTCCTCTCCCTTAGCTTCCCTGCTTAGCCTCTTGTGTCCTTGTGTAGTCTCGTGTTTTTTGTATTACTTTTCCCTGGAACACTCTCTCACAGTCTGTTCTCTAAAACCTAAAAGAGAATTATGGATTTGACAAACTGGTCTCTGAATGCAATTGACACCCTTTTCTCAACGAGAAGTCTGTTCTCGGGTGAGCACTGAAGATATCTACCTATTCGGAACCATGATAACAGGGTTCTTGCTGATCGGAGCTGGCCTGGCCCTGGCTTATCGAAGAATTAAGGAAGCCGAACCGGCTGTTCAAACCCCCACAAGGCTGCCCACTGGGATTGAAATGATGGGACGAGGTGTGAGTTCTCAAAATGGGCTCATTGAGTGCAGCACGGATAAGATCTTGGAGAAGCTTACGGCTGCCGTGAATACTCAGAATAAGACCTCTGAGCGCAAACTGGATCACATCTTGGAGAAGCTCACTGCGGTCTTGAGTTCTCAGAATCGGCTCTTTGAGCACAAGAATGACAACATCACGGAGCGTAATGTTGATAACAGTCTGGGGGGAGTTATTTTTTTCTCCTTATCTTTCCTCCTTATCTTTTCTCCTTATCTTTCCTCATGTTGTGCTTTTTCCATGTTATACCCCTCTGACTTGTCTTCCCCATGTGATGTTTGTGTAATGTACAGTGGGGCAAAAAACGTATTTAGTCAGCCACCGATTGTGCAAGTTCCCCCACTTAAAATGATGACAGAGGTCAGTAATTTGCACCAGAGGTACACTTCAACTGTGAGAGACAGAATGTGAAAAAAAAAATCCATGAATTCACATGGTAGGATTTGTAAAGAATTTATTCGTAAATCAGGGTGGAAAATAAGTATTTGGTCACCTCAAACATGGAAAATCTCTGGCTCTCACAGACCTGTAACGTCTTCTGTAAGACACTTT
Organism: Maylandia zebra; assembly: GCF_041146795.1. Lineage (NCBI taxonomy): Eukaryota > Metazoa > Chordata > Actinopteri > Cichliformes > Cichlidae > Maylandia > Maylandia zebra. The sequence continues at coordinate 8,916,648 of NC_135182.1, read as the reverse complement.
TCTGTCCCCCACTCGTTACCTGTATGAATGGCACCTGTTTGAACTCATCATCTGTATAAAAGACACCTGTCCACAGCCTCAAACAGTCAGACTCCAAACTCCGCCATGGCCAAGACCAAAGAGCTTTCGAAGGACACCAGGAAAAGTATTGTAGACCTGCACCAGACTGGGAAGAGTGAATCTACAATAGGCAAGCAGCTTGGTGTGAAAAAATCAACTGTGGGAGCATTCATCAGAAAATGGAAGACATACAAGACCACTGATAATCTCCCACGATCTGGGGCTCCACGCAAGATCTCATCCCGTGGGGTCAAAATGATCATGAGAACGGTGAGCAAAGATCCCAGAACCACACGGGGGAACCTGGTGAATGACCTGCAGAGAGCTGGGACCAAAGTAACAAAGGTCACCATCAGTAACACACTACAACGGCAGGGAATCAAATCCCGCACTGCCAGACGTGTTCTGCTGCTGAAGCCAGTGCATGTCCAGGCCCGTCTGAAGTTTGCCAGAGAGCACATGGATGATACAGCAGAGGATTGGGAGAATGTCATGTGGTCAGATGAAGCCAAAGTAGAACTTTTTGGTATAAACTCAACTCGTCGTGTTTGGAGGACGAAGAATACTGAGTTGCATCCCAAGAACACCATACCTACTGTGAAGCATGGGGGTGGAAACATCATGCTATGGGGCTGTTTTTCTGCCAAGGGGACAGGACGACTGATCCGTGTTAAGGACAGAATGAATGGGGCCATGTATCGTGAGATTTTGAGCCAAAACCTCCTTCCATCAGTGAGAACTTTGAAGATGAAACGAGGCTGGGTCTTCCAACATGACAATGATCCAAAACACACCGCCCGGGCAACAAAGGAGTGGCTCCATAAGAAGCATTTGAAAGTCCTGGAGTGGCCTAGCCAGTCTCCAGACCTCAACCCCATAGAAAATCTGTGGCGGGAGTTGAAAGTCCGTGTTGCTCGGCGACAGCCCCAAAACATCACTGCTCTCGAGAAGATCTGCATGGAGGAATGGGCCAAAGTACCAGCTACTGTGTGTGCAAACCTGGTAAAGACCTATAGTAAACGTTTGACCTCTGTTATTGCCAACAAAGGTTATGTTACAAAGTATTGAGTTGTATTTTTGTTATTGACCAAATACTTATTTTCCACCCTGATTTACGAATAAATTCTTTACAAATCCTACCATGTGAATTCATGGATTTTTTTTTCACATTCTGTCTCTCACAGTTGAAGTGTACCTCTGGTGCAAATTACTGACCTCTGTCATCATTTTAGGTGGGGGAACTTGCACAATCGGTGGCTGACTAAATACTTTTTTGCCCCACTGTATGTATGGTCGGAAGGGTAAGAAGACGCTGGCACGACTGGCAGCCTTAACCCAATTTCCCTCGGGATGAATAAACTATGATCAATCAATCAATCAATTAATACTGTGCTGAACATGGTCCAAAAGATTCATAAGCCACATCAGTGTCTACTGTCTGTCTACTGTTTGCTATCATATCAAGTGGCTAACAAAGGTAAACAGAAGTTTTCCCAGTCCCTATTAATGAATGCTATCTTGTTTCAGGATACATGTCATACATAATACCTGCCATTATCTAAAGACACATCTGCTTACCTGCATCTTTTGCTCGTTTCTCCTCTTCTTTTTTCTAAACTGAGGACCTGATGGCTGTGACCTTTCTTGTCTATCTTTCATCAGTATTTTTGCACTATCAAAAAAAACCAGTATCAACATCCTACATCATTATGAATGAAATGAACAACCATTATGAATGAAATGTGCACTATTTGGAAGCAGCGTGCCCCCCTCCCCTTTCGAACGGTTATGTGTGAGCAACAACAGCAAGCAGGCGCACCGAGGGCCCTCACGCTCACTTTTCACGTGTAAGTGTGTGATGGAATTTAGAAAACACATCTGTGCAAATTATAAATCTATACCATATTGTCTTCTGTTTTTGTGTTTGTTGTAGGGCTGTCAGTTTTACCATGTTAATGCCTTCATCACAATTAAAAAAAAATTTTTTTACGCAATAACCCATCTGGAGCCCAGAATGGACAAACTAAAAACGGGACAATTTGGTCGCTACCACTGTTGGGTGTGATGCTTTATAGTTTTCAGTAATGCAGTACCGTAACTTGTTAGTATACTATAGATAACCCCTCCCCCCTCCCAAAATGGTTTGTTCCAGCTCGCCTCTCCCCTACTCTGGCTCTGGTGCCCTTTGTGCCAGAGCAATGGTGGCTGAGACGCAGCGGAGCTGAGGTGTAAGCGCCTGCCTTAAAACAGGACATATTAGCTGCATTTAACCCTAAGTTACTCTTTATATAGTTAGGTAGGAGTCAGACCATGTTTGTTTTTAGCTGAAAAACATTACACCAGGTAACCTGCTGTGTTGAAAACGTGTTTTCCAGCGATGTTTGATACTCTACAATCCATCCTGCTCTGTAGTAAAATCAGCGATACTTGACCATCCTGTTGCTCCCATTGAAATTTATACAGCCTATTTAAAATCTAAAACTTAACATTATATGTAGCCTACTGTTGTTACCACTGTCCTGTTTGAAATGGAATGAGAGAAGCTGGTTATTTTGTCATACGTGCCGATATTAAACCCAAGGTACTTACTAGATAACTGACTGGATTCCCATTGACCTTATAGCTCCTGGTGTGTGTGTGTGTGTGTGTGTGTGTGTGTGTGTGTGTGTGTGTGTGTGTGTGTGTAGGTAGGAGTCAGACCATGTTTGTTTTTAGCTGTGTGTGTGTGTGTGTGTGTGTGTGTGTGTGTAGGTGTGTGTGTGTGTGTGTGTGTGTGTGTGTGTGTGTGTGTGTGTACAGAGAGACAGCCAGGTTCATAATGGATATAAGGAAGTTTTTTTTTTTTTAAAAAGGAGCCACATTCAGGTAAAAGTGTAAGATCAAATGATCCATCAATACAGGGAGTGCAGAATTATTAGGCAAGTTGTATTTTTGAGGAATAATTTTATTATTGAACAACAACCATGTTCTCAATGAACCCAAAAAACTCATTAATATCAAAGCTGAATGTTTTTGGAAGTAGTTTTTAGTTTGTTTTTAGTTTTAGCTATTTTAGGGGGATATCTGTGTGTGCAGGTGACTATTACTGTGCATAATTATTAGGCAACTTAACAAAAAACAAATATATACCCATTTCAATTATTTATTTTTACCAGTGAAACCAATATAACATCTCCACATTCACAAATATACATTTCTGACATTCAAAAACAAAACAAAAACAAATCAGCGACCAATATAGCCACCTTTCTTTGCAAGGACACTCAAAAGCCTGCCATCCATGGATTCTGTCAGTGTTTTGATCTGTTCACCATCAACATTGCGTGCAGCAGCAACCACAGTCTCCCAGACACTGTTCAGAGAGGTGTACTGTTTTCCCTCCTTGTAAATCTCACATTTGATGATGGACCACAGGTTCTCAATGGGGTTCAGATCAGGTGAACAAGGTGGCCATGTCATTAGTTTTTCTTCTTTTATACCTTTTCTTGCCAGCCATGCTGTGGAGTACTTGGACGCGTGTGATGGAGCATTGTCCTGCATGAAAATCATGTTTTTCTTGAAGGATGCAGACTTCTTCCTGTACCACTGCTTGAAGAAGGTGTCTTCCAGAAACTGGCAGTAGGACTGGGAGTTGAGCTTGACTCCATCCTCAACCCGAAAAGGCCCCACAAGCTCATCTTTGATGATACCAGCCCAAACCAGTACTCCACCTCCACCTTGCTGGCGTCTGAGTCGGACTGGAGCTCTCTGCCCTTTACCAATCCAGCCACGGGCCCATCCATCTGGCCCATCAAGACTCACTCTCATTTCATCAGTCCATAAAACCTTAGAAAAACCAGTCTTGAGATATTTCTGGGCCCAGTCTTGATGTTTCAGCTTGTGTGTCTTGTTCAGTGGTGGTCGTCTTTCAGCCTTTCTTACCTTGGCCATGTCTCTGAGTATTGCACACCTTGTGCTTTTGGGCACTCCAGTGATGTTGCAGCTCTGAAATATGGCCAAACTGGTGGCAAGTGGCATCTTGGCGGCTGCACGCTTGACTTTTCTCAGTTCATGGGCAGTTATTTTGCGCCTTGGTTTTTCCACACGCTTCTTGCGACCCTGTTGACTATTTTGAATGAAACGCTTGATTGTTCGATGATCACGCTTCAGAAGCTTTGCGATTTTGAGACTGCTGCATCCCTCTGCAAGATATCTCACTATTTTTGACTTTTCTGTGCCTGTCAAGTCCTTCTTTTGACCCATTTTGCCAAAGGAAAGGACGTTGCCTAATAATTATGCACACCTGATATAGGGTGTTGATGTCATTAGACCACACCCCTTCTCATTACAGAGATGCACATCACCTAATATGCTTAATTGGTAGTAGACTTTCGGGCCTATACAGCTTGGAGTAAGACAACATGCATGAAGAGGATGATGTGGACAAAATACTCATTTGCCTAATAATTCTGCACTCCCTGTAAAGGATAATGTTGGATCAGTGTTTCAATATTTATATCCCTTATTAGATGTACATGTGGTTTGGTTATTTGCCTTTTGGTTAAAAGTAAACTGAGAGAGAGGACTTTTTTATTAGTGATCTTAATAGTTTTTCTTTTTTTTAAAATCTAATTGAATACAAACTATTTGTGTATGATTGTCAGTCCAAAGAGGGAGAGAGGAAAGAGGGGACCATGAGGAGAAAGTACAAGGTCAGGAAGAACCAGGTAAGAAAACAGACAGGGAATACTAACAGGCACAACACAAACTGTTAAACTGGCAAAGAAAAAAACCCAACTAATTTTACTCATACAATCTGGAAGTTATGTTGTCCCATATTAAAGCTGCTATACAGAATCTGCAAAGCAAACTGGGTTGTCAGCCCTGGCACTGCATTACCATATTGAACTTTAGTCACAGGAAGTCACGGTTGCCAAAAGCTTTTTGAAGTTTTTGGCAACCAGTGAGACCCAGGAACAGAGAGACTTGATGAATTTAAGAATCTTATGACTTAATAAAGAAATTTGCAGACTTGCACAGAGATGGTAAAATTATGATGACGGAGACGAAGACAACAGACGATGAGGACAGGGAGGAACAGAGGGAACTCGGGACAACTGGAGACATTTAAGGATGCAGGGACTGACAGAGACAGGGAAGAAGTCTCATCGTGACGAGTACAGTTTACCTTGCCTGGCTGGGCAGCTCTCTGGGTGCTCAGCACCCCCAAAGCTCTGGTCCTAGAATCGCCCCTGACTTTGAGTGAAAAGCTGAATTCACTCTTGCCTTGTGAATCTTACTCATTTGTTTTTCAATTACCACGTAGAATGTCTTCAGTTTTCTATTTTTTATTAAAACGATATGAATTCTCAAACTACTTCAGTAAATTTTACATTTATTTAAAATTTTATTTTCTTCCTCAGTCATATACTGCAATCATAATCATAATCATACAATTGATCTCAATTTTAAATACACGTAGACATTGAGGGCTAGTAGGAGGGACTATGCGCTTACCTGCTGCTCTCTGGCAGGTAGCTCCATGCCCTCCTGGGTTTTAATTGCACCTTAGAACACACATGCATCAACACTACAATGAACGGGTGGAGGGAGGTTTGGAGTCTTCTCTCACCCCCATTCTCTGCGGCCTGCTGGAGCGGGGGGGCTAGGAGGAGTTGGCCGTCCGACTGCGGTCTGGGGTGTGGGGCCTCCCTGCTGCTGCGGAGTCGGGGCGGTCTGCCTCTCCCCACCGCAGGGAAAAGGGTAACACCACCTGGGTCTGGGTGCAGTTCCCCCCTCCAGGGGCAAGGGTACCTAGACCCGGTTCGTAGAGTACGCTTGGGGAGTGTGATCGTGTATACAGCGTCTCTTTATGTCTGTCTCCACGTCGGTTGAGTGTGAAGTGCATATGAGGGTGGGAATGGATGTTTGTGTCTGTGTGTGCCTGTATGTCTGTGTCTATATGTCAAGTTGGGTATCAGACGCCACCTCTCTGGGGACATCTCGGGCCCTCCAAGGTTTGGAGGCCTATCTCCACCCACCACCACTTCCCCTGCCGGTGGCGGACTCCCTCAGGTGTCGGTGCGTTGGTGGTTCTTTGTATCTGGGGGTGGGCGTCCGGGTACACGCCGGCTCACTCCTTGGCGGCCGCTTATTGGGGCTCGCTCGGGCCACTTCGGAGGTGGGGTGCCCACGGCCTCTCGGCCTGGGGCTCGGTCACTCAGGCACAGCTGGCTGCCGGCGGAGCTCACGGGCGCGTCACTGCAACTCCCCCTGGTTTCTGCTCCGCGGCTGCTGAATGAGCCCTCATCTGGGACTCTCCTTAGCTCTTACTGGGACAGTGGCGCGGCTGCCCCTCTGTGGGTCTTCCTTGGTCTCTTGTGTTCTGGGGGCCTCTGGATGTCTGGAGTTTTGATCTCCTCCATACCTGCTTCATACCATAGAGGACAGGGCTGTGGCTCCCCACACTCCCTAGCAGATCATTACATGGAGAAACCTTTGGAATGCAAGCATGCTGATCCACACAGGTATGCACACAGGTGTACACATGGGTATTCACAGACACGGACTACAGCTTTCTTGGCTGCTGCCTCAAAGCACACTGTGCGCTGTCTATCTTGCGTGCTGCACAATATCGTTTATTATTTAGTAACTATTGATATCTACTGCCAGCTAGTTTATTGTGATGGTGCTTTTTTTTCTTATTATGTTGCTCTTTGTTGTTTGCTTTCTCCTCTGTTTTTTTCTCTCCATACAGTTTGTTTGTTTGTTTTTTTTTCTCTCTTCCCCCCCTTCTCACCGTCTCTTCTCCCCTTTGGTTTTCTTTCTTTCTCTCCCTCTCTTTCTTTCATTCTTTCCCCCTGTCCTATCCCACAGTCATGTCTGTCCCGTTTGTAGCAACTGAAAATAAAATAAATTCATAATTATAATAAAGGTCAATCAAATGGACCAATATGGCAAGGCCACGATGATCCACTTGGTAAAATAAATCCGCTTGGCATCTTTCTTGGCCTTAAGACAACAATTCTGATGGCTATAGATCCAAACGGGACAAAAAAATAAAATAAATAAAATAAAATAAAAGAATGTCTTCAGTTTTCTATTTTTTATTAAAACGATATGAATTCTCAAACTACTTCAGTAAATTTTACATTTATTTAAAATTTTATTTTCTTCCTCAGTCATATACTGCAATCATAATTAATACAATTGATCTATTACTACTCTAAATGATTATAATTATTATATTCAATAAAACTATGTTGTGAAATAAATAGGATCGAATACATTTAGACTCACCAGTCTAATCATATTAATCTCTCTATGCAATTTACATAGAAGGCCACATTCAACATATGCATACTAGTTAAATAATGCCACTCAGTTATGTCATAATGACACTTTTCTCCCAGTTTAAGAGATTCTAAAAGGAAGGAAAGATTTTTAAGGACTGGAAAAGAGGTTTGATCTGCTGCTGTTTCTAAAGACAGCCATAATTCAAAGACAGTTTCAGCAACAAGTGAATCTAATTATTTCTTTAAACTGAAATTTGCACTCTTGATGTTTACATTTATTTAACTGTCATAATTCAATAATATAATTTTTATTTAAACAAGGTGATAAAAATGTGTATTTCCAGACTATTGGATGTATCAATTGACTGGTTGAACATCTTACTGGAACAGGTTTCATTGTATTTCTATATTACGTTGACCTCACTGCTGTCATGCTTGAATATCTGAAAAGTGATGATGACTTTAACAGCATTTCTAAACCAAGGGTAAAACAGGGCATAAATTAGTGGGTTTAGACAAGAGTTAAAATAATAGACGATGACCACAATAGAGGCAGATGAATCACTGACTTTGTCTTCTACAACAAGAAAGTAACAATAAAATGGACAGAAACTGGCCAGAAACACAACTACAAGAACCCCCAGAGTCCTGGCTGCTTTCAGCTCAGATTTGTTTGTTTGATTCAGTGAACGCTGAAGTGTAGCTGTAACATGAGAGTGCATGGCACGAGCCTGAGACACAGCCACCACAAATACTCTCATATATAGAACTATGATGATGGAAACTGGTACGATAAAAGATAAAACAAGGTCAATTATGCCAGCAATATCACTGGTGATAAACACACACTCTCCATAACAGGAATTATACCTGCCTGGTTCAATCAGGATATTCTTTGTGCAAAGAGTGCTGTAGAAAGCTGAATAAAACCAACACATACAAACACTAAGTCTTATTTTTGCCACAGAAATTCTACTGGGGTAATGCAGAGGATCACAAATTGCCACATAGCGATCAACTGATATGAGAACTATGTTACTTATTGAAGATGTTACAACAATGTAGCCTAGATATGTATAAAGTGAACACATGGATTCACCAAATACCCAGCAAACTGTGATTCTAAAAATCTCAGCTGGAATTAACAGGAGACCAACAAGAAAGTCTGACACAGCCAGAGAGAGGAGGAGGATGTTACTGGGTGTGTGGAGCTGCCTGCAGGGACACAGAAGAGAAAATAATAATCATTAATCTTTTCATGTCTTAAGTAAGAAAATGATTCATTGATAATGAATTACACAACACAGTTTGTTTAAAATACATGGAGAATATGTCAGATTCACTTCATTCGAACATCAACAAATCATATGACATGAATCATACTCTCAAAGTTTATAAAATTTAAGCTAAAGTTTAAGTCAATCTCTGCCTGAAATGGGAGACTGAGATGATAACAAGAAGATTGAGACCAGCAGTGATCAAAGAGATGCACGACAGCACAATGTTCAGGAGCACGGCTTTGGACCAGTGAAGTGTCGGCTTGATGCAGGAATTGTTGAAGAGATGTGGAAAGCAGAGCTCGGCTCCTTTCTCCATCACCAAACAGCTACGCCTCCCACCGCTCTTTGACCAAGACTTCTCATAGAACTAATTTATCTCTTTCTGCTTTCCCTCCTCCTCATTACCTCTTTCCTTTTCTATTAAATGATGTCCCTCTTTCGCTCTACACAATCTGCCACACTTCAGCTGTTTCACACTTGCTGTGTCATAGACAGTTGATTCATATTTTTACAGTTGTTTGGGACTTGTGATATATATTATTATGTTTTACACTTGAAACTATCTGCGTTATACCTTTGTGTAACATAGATACACAAAGGTTTCATGGCATGGGTTTCCATAGCCTAGAAGATTCAGTAGGCATAATGTGAAGGTGACCAGACACCCTGAGTACACCCTTTCCCTTTGAAGCTGCAACTATGCAGTCATATGTGCCCACTCAGCATTCAGCAAACCTGAGCTTTATCTGAGTTTAGAAGTAAGAAATCAGAGGTTATACAGGTCTTGATGTGTTAAAGGCCTTTGACCAAGATATGTCCTTCAATGTGCATATTAAACAAATATGTTGGACTGCTTTCTTCCAATTGCGCAAAATCTCTAAAATTAGAAATAAGTGAAGCTGGAAAATTAATTCATGCATGTCTTACTTATAGCCTAGACTACTGTAATTCATTACTATCTGGATATCCTAAAAACTGCCTTTAGTCCAAGAAGGCCCAGACGGACAAGTTCAGGGGGCCAACCCGGAGGCGGACAGCGCCGGAGGCCAAAACAGTTCAGTTCCGGGGGCTGACCGTGTGAAAGGCAGCGGCAGTGGGGCAGGTCCGGAGGCCGGCCACGCAGTAGGCAGTGGCGTGGAAACAGTTCTCGGGGCCGACCGTGCGGACGGCAACAGCGGCGTGGAAACAGTTCTGGGGGCCGACAGTGCGGACGGCAACAGCGGCGTGAAAGCAGTTCTGGGGGCCGACCGTGCTCACGACAGCGGTGGCGACAATGCAAGTCCGGAGGCCGGCCACGGTGGCGAAGATGCCCAACATGCAGCCTGGCAGATGACCGACGATGTTGAGGCGGCAGCTGGGGACCAGAAGGTTGCGTGGCCCCCGCAGTACCAGGTGAGAAGGAGGCTGGACCAGACGAGGCAGAAGCAGAGGCTGGACCAGACGAGGCCGAAGCAGAGGCTGGGCCAGGCGAGGCCGAAGCAGAGGCTGGGCCAGGCGAGGCCGAAGCAGATGCTGGACCAGGCGAAGCTGATGAGGATGCTGAAGCTGGACCAGATGAGGCTGATGCGGAGGCTGGACCAAGCGACGTTGAAGCGGATGCGGAGGCTGGACCAAGCGACGTTGAAGCGGATGCGGAGGCTGGACCAAGCGACGTTGAAGCGGATGCGGAGGCTGGACCAGGCGACGTTGAAGCTGGACCAGGCGGAGGCGAAGCTGAAGCTGGACCAGGCGACGGCGTGGGTGAAGCTGAAGCCAGACCAGGTGAAGCTGAGGCAGAGGCTGGACCAGGCGAAGCTGATGAGGAGACTGCAGCTGGCGAGGATGATGAGACTGCAGCTGGCGAGGATGATGAGTCTTGGGGCTGGACGGGCTCCTCGGGCCCTCCAGCTGACGAGGCAGGAGGCTGGCTAGGTTCTCCTGAACCTCCAGCTGACGAGTCTTGAGGCTGGACGGGCCCCTTGGGCCCTCCAGCTGACGAGTCTTGGGGCTGGACAGGCTCCTCGGGCCCTCCAGCTGACGAGGCAGGAAGCTGGGCGGGCTCCTCGGGCCCTCCAGCTAACGAGGCAGGAAGCTGGGCGGGCTCCTCGGGCCCTCCAGCTGACGAGGCAGGAAGCTGGGCGGGCTCCTCGGGTCCCCCAGCGAAGACAGTCTCAGAACCAGTGGGCACACACAGGACAGAACCGGCAGGTGTGGGGACCTCTGGCAGAGACAGAGCAGAACCGGCAGGTGCGGAGACCTCTGGCAGAGACGGAACAGAACCGGCAGGTGCGGGGACCTCTGGCAGAGACGGAACAGAACCGGCAGGTGCGGGGACCTCTGGCAGAGACAGAACAGAACCAGCAGGCACACGGGCCTCTGGCAGAGACACCGGTAACTGAAACTGCGCAGGGCACTGGCTTTGCCCAGGCAGCGCTGGCACGGTGCAGTTCTTAGCTGGCGTCTTGGCTTCCAGGGGTCCAGAGTCGGCTGAAGGCAGAAACTCAGCCTCTGGGGAGGCCCTGGGGCGAGTAACAGTCTCTAAATTAGCCAGTTTCTGAGAAACTAGAGTGGTTTTAATGGGTTTGTCTCTCCGCTTAAAATGGGTGCTAGGAACGGGATTCAAAATGGGTGGCACAGACACAGCCTCCAGTATAGAGGGAGCGGGTGACCGGACTAATGGAATAGATGCAGGCTGGGCTAATGAACTGGCTAAAGGCTGATGTACTGGTTGAAGTGAGACTGGAGTTGGTGGTGGAGTGGATGAAACACAGTCAGTTACTGTTATGGATGTTTTGAAAATGCCAACTTGTGAGAGGTCAGTTACCACGAAGGTAGGTAAACACCGTGTACTGTCTCTACTCTCACTATGAACAGCCCCAGAAAACACAGTCTCAGAAGCACCAGTGTCCTTAAAACTCACCACAGATGGTCGCACAGGAGTCCCTGAATCCGGCTGTGGGGTGAAGCGCCGGTGGCGCGAACGTTGCTTCCCCACCGCTGACGGCTCCGACAGGCAGGGCAAAACCTCCAGCGGGTCGGGCCGTGAAACCTCCGGTGGGTGAAGCTGAGACGGCTGCTTCGGGATGGTCGTATTCCACTGTTGCTGGGCAAAACCCGCCACTTCCCGAGCTTGCATCGCCTCCCGGGCTTTATGCAGCTCAGAGATTAAATCCGTAAATCCCCTGACCTGGTGGAGATAGGGATTTCCATTCAGAATAGCCTCAATGGCATTTATCCCCACAACCTTCGCTCGTGTGTTGGAGGTGTGGGTTACCCAGTCCACCAGGCGTAGGGCGCGTGTGAGGTCGCTCTCCCCGGTCGAGGCCGCTGGATCCATCTTGTGGTCGCGTCGTACTGTCACGGCTGCACAGCAGTCGTGTGGTGAATTGAGAAAAGGATCCAAGATGCAGGCACTGACTGGGGTGCGAGTGAATGTTTATTTGCAGAGGTGATAAGGTGACAAAAACAGGAGGAGCAGAGCGGGGAGTAAACCAACCTAAACTGGGGAAAACTAAAGAACTTAACTTAAACCAAACACGCACGGGAGGAGGAACAAAATACACAATGAAAGATGGCGGAGAGACGCAGACTGAACAACGGGTTACACAGAATGATGCAGACGGACATGGAGTTAAACAGACGACACAACAGAGAGCACAGGAAAACACAGGGCTTAAATACACGGGGAGTAATCAGGGAATGGGCCAAAGGAGGGAGACACAGCTGGGAGCAATTAGGCTAACGAGACAGGGGAGAGGTAAAACTGAACACACTGACATGAGACATGAACTTTCAGAATAAAACAGGAAACTAACAGACACAGAGAACCAGACAGGACACTGAACTTGACAGGCAGACTCATGAGCAGACACAATAACACCATGGACAGACAGAGAGAACACAGAGAGTGGAAGCAAGCAGGCAAAGAACAGAAACCTAACAAATGGCAAAATCACAACAGAATACACACTCGGAATGAACAAAAGCATAAGGAAACACAAAACACTGAGTCCTCAGACTCAGGACCATGACATCATTAAAGACCATTAAAAGAGAAATATTCTTAACCTGCAAACCACCTGATTAGCAGCAATTGGATTAGAGAGTAAAGCAACTGAAAGTAGACATCCGTGTAAGGTGGTAGAAAGCTGCGGTTGTAGATGTGCTGATTCATTCAGGGGTTAGGTTTCTTATTTAATTTAATAACTGTACAGTACTCTGTTTATAGTAACCATTGTCCTTAATGTAAAAATGTAAATATGTAAGAAAAATTGTGTATGTTTCTGTTCTGTGTCCTGTTTGTTGTATATGTGTCATGAATCGCTGTGTGGCAGGCAAGCAGGAGTGGTGGACCCAAAATGCAGAACTCAGACACGGAAGTGAAACTTAAGGCGCAGCTTTATTGCTGGGAAAAACCTCGTACAAACTAAACTCACCAAAAGAAAACCAAAAGTCAGAACAGAGGAACCAAGGACTGAAACACTGGAAAGAAACACTAAACTGGAGCAGGAGACCAAACACTAGGAACATAGAAGCAGAACACACAGCTAGTTGAGGGTACGACGCGACAATGACACAGAGAAACACAGGGCTTAAATACACAGACGACAGTAATCAAGGGATGAGAGACAGGAGGGGAACACACCTGGGAGAAATCACAGCTGACGAGACAGGGGAAACATAAACTGAGCACACTCACATATGACACAAACCTTCACAATAAAACAGGAAACTCAGACACATGGAACCAGACAAGACATTGAACTAAACAGACAGATTCACAAACAGATGGGGTGACACCATAGACAGAGACAGACTCAAAGGCAGACCAAATATAACACACAGAACTCAAACAATAATAATCATCATCGTCACCGACCCAGGACCATGACAGTACCCCCCCCTCAAGGGCGGGCTCCAGACCGCCCAACAGAAGCACAAAAAACAGCCAAAAACAGAAAACAACCCCACCAGGGCGGGCGGCGGGGGACCAGGAAGGAGGGACAGAGCCCAGAAAGACCCAGATTGTCAAGTTCAGGGGGCCGACCCGGAGGCCGACAGCGCAGGAGGCCAAAACAGTTCAGTTCCGGGGTCGACCGTGTGGACGGCAACTGCGGTGACGGGCAAACAGTTCCGGGGGCCGGCCACGCGGAAGGCAGTGGCGGCGACAGAGCAGATCCGGGGGCCGGCCACGCGGAAGGCAGTGGCGGCGTTCAGGAGGGTGTTCAGGAGGGCGTCCACGGTGGCGGAGATGCCCAACAAGCGGCCTGGCAGATGACCGACGATGTGGAGGCGGTAGTAGGGGACCTGAAGGCTGCGTGGCCCCTGCAGCCCCAGGCGAAGCGGAGGCCGGACCAGACGAGGCGGATGCAGAGGCCGGACCAGACGAGGCGGATGCAGAGGCCGGACTAGACGGGGATGCAGAGGCCGGACCAGACGGGGATGCAGAGGCCGGACCAGATGGGGATGCAGAGGCCGGACCAGGCGAGGCTGAAGCAGAAGCAGAGGCCGGACCAGGCAAAGCAGCTGATGAGGATGCTGAAGCTGGACCAGGCAAAGCAGCTGATGAGGAAGCTGAAGCTGGACCAGGCAAAGCAGCTGATGAGGAAGCTGAAGCTGGACCAGGCAAAGCAGCTGATGAGGAGGAAGCTGAAGAGGAGGCCACTGCAGGTGATGCGGAGGCTGGACCAGGCGAGGATAAAGACACGGAGGCTGGACCAGGCGAGGATGAAGACACGGAGGCTGGACCAGGCGAGGATGAAGACACGGAGGCTGGACCAGGCGAGGATGAAGCAGTGGCTGGACCAGGTGAAGCGGATGAAGCCGAAGCATGCGCTGGACCAGGCGACGCTGAGGATGCTGAATCCGGACCAGGCGACGGCGTGGAGGATGCAGCAGAGGCCGGGCCAGGCAACGGCGTGGAGGATGCAGACGGAGGCGCTGCAGCAGGTGGCGGCATGGATGAAACCGCTGCTGCAAGCGTGGATGAGGCTGCTGGTGGAGCAGCTGGAGGCTGGATGGGCTCCTCGGGCCCCCCAACTGACGAGAAAGGAGGCTGGACGGGCTCCTCGGGCCCCCCAGCAAAAACAGTCTCAGAACCAGTGGGCACTGGAGCCCCTGGCACACACAGAACAGAACCAGCAGGTGCGGAGACTTCTGGCAGGAACGCAACAGAACCAGCAGGCGCGGGGGCCTCTGGCAGGAACGCAACAGGACCAGCAGGCACACGGGCCTCTGGCAGGAACGCAACAGGACCAGCAGGCACACGGGCCTCTGGCAGGAACGCAACAGGACCAGCAGGCACACGGGCCTCTGGCAGGGACAGAACAGGACCAGCAGGCACACGGGCCTCTGGCAAACACATGGCAGACTGCAGCTGCACAGAGCATTGAGTCTGCTCAGGCAGCAACGGCCGGGTGCGGTCCTCAGCTGGCTTCTTAACCGCCAGGGGTCCAGAGTCTGCTGGGGGCTGAAACCCAGCCTCTGGGGAGGCCCTGGAGTGAATCTCAGTCTCAGTACTGGCCAGCTTTTGAGGACTGATAACAATATTGTTTGGTTTGTCTCTCTGATTAGGATTCAAGGTTGTGGAACAGTTCTGTAAGGGTTGGATAGACATAGCTTGCTGTACCGGAGGTGTAGGTGAAGATGATGGCTGTAGGGCTGGGTATCGTCACTGATTTCTAGAATCGATTCAATTCCGATTCACAAGGTCCCAAATCGATTCGATCCACGATTCGATTTAATTCGATTCGATTTAAATCTGGGAAATTTTGACAGTCAGAAGTATAATTCAGATCAGAACATTTACATATTTTTGTATCTATAAAAAGGAAGCTGACACTCGCAAGACTTTATCCAAGGTGTGAGCATCACAGCAGATGCCTTTGTGTCAAAGTAGCTGAGGATAAAACACAGAAAAACATGAAGGTTTTCCTGGCCTGGGATTTTATAAAAATATTCTGCAGTACATCAAAAACGAAAGAAAACCATTAATTAATGAACATTACCTCTGACGTTACAGCGGTTTTATTAGACACACGGCTAAGCATTTTGCATTTTGAATAATATTAAAAAGTTTAAATTTGTTCAGTATTGAACAGCAGAAATGAGGTTTTCTTTTCGGAAGAATGTAAAAGGGAAAATAACAGCGGCCGACAGCGCTGTAAACAACAGTAGACTTGTGCGTAACAAGCAAGCGAATAATGAAGAAAGCGAAACTGTTCGAGAGAGAGGGGGGGGAGAGGGGGAGGGAGAGAGGGAGAGAGAGAGAGCTGCGCATCGCAATGGAAGCAAAACAGTAAAAGAGTGAATTCATGACGATGTTTATGTGAAGCGTTTGGATCTTCTTTTGCTGCTGGTTCGGTCAATATTGTTTGGAGAGAGATCAAACTAACAGCTTTAGAATCAGCGCATAAAGGGCGTGAACACAAAGCGCGGACCCGGATCAGCGAGCTGTCGGCTTTCAGCCCCGACTGTGAGAAAGGCGACATCTAACTGATTCTGATCCGCGGGTTGCGCTGTGTGTTTAAGTCTATGTGCAGAATCCCTGTACCTGCTCTCATTTACTGTTTGGTGGTTCTTGAAATTTTGTGAGATGTCACCAGAGATTCTGGCATTTCGGACAAAATAAATTTATATTAAAAAATCGATTCAGGATTTTAATGAATCGATTTTACGTTATCTAAGCCAGAATCGATTTTAATCGATGAATCGATTATAAAAACCCACCCCTAGATGGCTGTATAGGTGGCTGAACTGAGGGCAACTGAAGAAAAGGTCGGGAAAATGATGGTTGTGAAGTTGGAAACCGAGCTGACGATAAGGCTGATGATTCCTCTACCGACTGAGCTATTGACTGGGCTAAGGATTGAAATAAGGTTTGTAGTAAGTCAGGCTGTGGATGTGACTGTGCTATGGGAAGCGAGACTGAATGTGGTGGAGGTGGCGACTGAGCTTCGGGCCGGGCGGCTAACAGAGATTCATGGCGAGTCACTCCTGGCAACTCTGTAGGCCTTAAGCTGTCCATGTTAGGAGTAGCAGTCTCTAAAACAGTCATAGCACAGGAGGATCCAGGTTTAGCAGAGTCAGAGTCAGTAATACCGAGCACAAAGGGATCCGTTGCGGACACAGGAGCATTCACACAAACGGTTTCTAAATATATAGGTTGGAGAGCAGCATAGTCCAGGAGTGAAGAAACACCATTCACAGTCTTATACTCAGCAGGTACAGGGACCTCAGAACTGTTAACTTCACGGTGTTGTTCATGAGT
This sequence comes from Maylandia zebra, assembly GCF_041146795.1. NCBI lineage: Eukaryota > Metazoa > Chordata > Actinopteri > Cichliformes > Cichlidae > Maylandia > Maylandia zebra. Next base: position 8,899,786 of record NC_135182.1, on the reverse strand, counting down.
ATGCAGCTCAACAATAGTCTTTTGCTTCTCTAAGGTGAGATTATCAGTCTGTGTGTTAATTGCTGCTGACCTGGGAGGAGCACAGGAAAAATAGTCACTCTGAAACATGGGCGTGAGGGTAGGTAATGCAGGTTCAGGATTAACAGACCCAGAATTACCAGACACGGAGTTAATGGCCTCTGGGATGACGCGCATGGAGCTTACAGTGCCAGGATTCTTTAATTCAGCATGAACAGCAGTCTCTGGGGGGGTAATGAACTCAGTCTCGTGCTTAAAAGGTGCGGAGGTGAACTTAGAAACATTATGAGCCCTGGAAACACAGTCGTATTCAAACTCACTATTCATTTCTGATGTGTTACGGACCTGAAAAACAGCGGACTCAGGAGCAGAATATTGTCCGAGTCGGTCCGACTTGGAAGTGGCATGGAAAAAACTGTCAGAGTCACTCACCAACGGAGTTTGCTCAGTAACTTTAGGGTGGCGACGGCGTGAGCGCCGTTTATTCCTGGGAACTGTGCCGTGAGTTCCCAAGGCAGTGGGCGCAGGCACTTCGGTGATGTCGGCTGGCTGAGCCGATGACGAACCGGGCTGCGCCGGAGAGACGGGGAGCTTGTGCAGCTCCGAGCGTGGAAGTCCCAGGAAGAGCGCAAAGGACTGCAGCGGAGATAGGCTGCTTGTCGGAGGCACGAAATCTCTCCTCGGCCGCCGAGTAACCCTCTTCTTTGCGCAGGACGTGGGCGGCGACTGGGGAGGTGAACCGGAAGTTGAGAAGGCCGGAGGAGTTGTGTCAGGCGATAGGCTGAATCCTCCAACTCTTGTCACCGTGGGACGATGTGGGGAAAAGGCAGCAGCGTTTGCAGTTTGGAGGCTGCGCGGCCCACCTAGAGCCAATCGAGTCCCATAGAAGGCAGACTCGCGCTCCCGGGCATGCCGAGCCTCCTGCCTTCTCTCGTTAGGGAAGGCGGAGTCTGCACGCTGCCGGTTCCGTACGGAGTTTGCTGGGTCCATTACTGGTCGCGTCGTTCTGTCATGAATCGCTGTGTGGCAGGCAAGCAGGAGTGGTGGACCCAAAATGCAGAACTCAGACACGGAAGTGAAACTTAAGGCGCAGCTTTATTGCTGGGAAAAACCTCGTACAAACTAAACTCACCAAAAGAAAACCAAAAGTCAGAACAGAGGAACCAAGGACTGAAACACTGGAAAGAAACACTAAACTGGAGCAGGAGACCAAACACTAGGAACATAGAAGCAGAACACACAGCTAGTTGAGGGTACGACGCGACAATGACACAGAGAAACACAGGGCTTAAATACACAGACGACAGTAATCAAGGGATGAGAGACAGGAGGGGAAAACACCTGGGAGAAATCACAGCTGACGAGACAGGGGAAACATAAACTGAGCACACTCACATATGACACAAACCTTCACAATAAAACAGGAAACTCAGACACATGGAACCAGACAAGACATTGAACTAAACAGACAGATTCACAAACAGATGGGGTGACACCATAGACAGAGACAGACTCAAAGGCAGACCAAATATAACACACAGAACTCAAACAATAATAATCATCATCATCATAAACTAGAAAATGATAACTAAAAGCGCTGGGTCACCGACCCAGGACCATGACAATATGTGTCTTTCTGGCTGCTGTTACAACCAAATTTCTCCTTGTGGGACAATTAAAGGATTATTCTATTCTATTCTATTCTAGACTGCACCTAAGACTAAATTCATGCAGCTTAAAGGAAAACCACAATTTCATCATGCATTTGTAAGTACTGACACTGAATAGAGATGGAAAATTTTGTACTAAGCAACAGAGCCAGAACATTGTCATGAAAGAAAAATGAGTTAGACTAAGTGTCCCAAATTTATGACTTGGGTTTGGTTTTAGAGAGTTTGAATCACAGACGGTAAGAGTGTGCCTAGGATCATAAAATACTGCTCACCCATGACTGTGTGGCTCCACACAGCTGCAACACCATCATTTGCAAACAACACCACCAGCATCAGCTGTATTTTAGATCAGCAGTCTCCAACCCCCGGGCCACAGACTGGTACTGGTCTGTAAGCCGTTTGGTAGGGCAGCAGGAACACTCCCACATCATGAAGACCCTGGAAAGGCTCATCCTGGACCAGCTGCGACCCATAGTAAGACCACACCTGGATCCCCTTCAGTTCGCTTATCAGCCTCGTCTCGGAACTGAGGACGCCATCATCTACCTGCTCAATCGTGTCTACACCCATCTGGACCAGCCGGCGAGCACTGTGAGGGTCATGTTTTTTGACTTTTCTAGTGCTTTCAATACCATCAGGCCGACCCTCCTGGGTGATAAGTTAGCAGCGATGCAGGTGGATGCTTCTCTGGTGTCCTGGATTGTTGATTACCTGACAGGAAGACCACAATATGTACGTCTCCCACAATGTGTGTCTGACAAGGTGATCAGCAACACAGGGGCACCACAGGGGACTGTCCTCTCCCCCTTCCTCTTCACCCTCTACACCACAGACTTCAGCCACTGCACAGAGACCTGCCATCTTCAGAAGTTTTCTGATGACTCTGCCGTGGTTGGATGCATCAGCAGGGATGATGAGACAGAGTACCGGGCTGTGGTCGACTCCTTTGTCACGTGGTGTGAGCAGAATCATCTGCAGCTCAACGTGGCAAAGACCAAGGAACTGATCGTGGACTTCAGGAAGACCAGGAAACACTTGACCCCTGTTTCAATCCAGGGGGTCAGTGTTGACATTGTGGGGGACTATAAATACCTTGGAGTACACATTGATAATAAACTGGACTGGGCTAAAAACACCACAGCACTTTACAGGAAGGGCCAGAGTCGTCTCTATTTTTTGAAGCGATTGAGGTCCTTCAACATATGCCAGAAAATGCTCAGGATTTTCTATGAGTCTGTTGTGGCCAGCGCGATCCTCTATGCTGTTGCATGCTGGGGTAGCAGGCTGAGGGTCGCAGATGCCAACAGACTTAATAAACTAATCCGTAAGGCCAGCAATGTTATGGGGATGGAGCTGGACTCCCTCAAGGTGGTGTCGGAGAGGCGGATGCTGTCCAAGATAAAGACAATGTTGGATAACACCTCCCACCCACTCCATGACATGCTGGTCAGTCACAGGAGCACGTTCAGTGAGAGACTGAGATTACCGAAAAGCACCACTGAACGACACAGGAAATCTTTCCTGCCTGTGGCCATCTCCCTGTACAACGCATCCACTTAACACACTGTTTGCTGCTGCAACTACACATGTTTCTTTTCCAGCTATTTATTTATGAGTGACTTATGTATGTATGTATGTATGTATATGTATATATTGTACTATTCTTAGTTAGCGTATTGTCTGTTTTGTCTTAATGTTGGTTTATAATGGAGCACTGTAACAAAAAATAATTTCCCCCAGGGATCAATAAAGTATTCTGATTCTGATTCTGATTCTGATTTGACATTGAGGAAACAGAGGTGGAGAGAGTCACATGCTGCAGGTTCCTGGGGATTAACATTAATGAGGATCTGAGCTGGTCACATCTTATTGATGTGATCACAAAAGCAGTGAGACAGCGGCTCTTCTTTCTGCGGTGGCTGAGGAGGTTTGGCATGGACTAGAGAATACTCACCAACTTCTGTCAATACACCATTGAGCATATTCTATCTGGCAGCAGTGTTGGGGAGTAACGGAATACATATACCGACATTGCGTATTTAAAATACAAAATATGAGTAACTGTATTCTGCTACAATTATCATTTAAAAAGGTGATAATTAGAATACAGTTACTTTGTTGAAATAAATGGATTACACGGCGGTACTTTCCTGTTTTATGTGTTAGGTCATCTTGAAATGACCACAACTATTTTCAGTTGCAGATGATAAAGGATTCAGAAAGTTTATTCATGCAGGCCTATATGACAGAGAATATGCATGTTCTTTTTGTTTTCATATTTTATTTATATTTTATTGTGTTGTGGTTTGCAGTGTTTTGTGTTGTTTCACTTTAAATTTATTTCAAAGGAAAAAGCTGAAAATTTAAATAGTTAAAAGTTGAAATGTAAATAGTTGTTTTTTGTAAATATAACAGGTAAATGAACATTTTTTTTTAATTATTTGAATATATATGAGTGCTTGTGTATAAATACACAAACAATACACATATACTTTCAATTGTGTAATTTAAGTGATCTAGGTAGCTTTGTTTTGGAAGTTCAGTTAACACTAGCAATGTGTTTTGGACTTTGAACTTGTTTTGGAGTTTGTACATGCTTTGTCTCTAGGGGCCACTATATATATTTATATATAAACATATATTAAAAATCATGGTTATTTTACATTAGTAATTCCTTTTGTGCATAACTTTATATTGTTCTTGATAATAAATTAATTAAAGCAACAAAACAACCTGAGGAGCCGAAAGAGCCAGCTCTTTTTGATGAGCAGGGCTGAAAGAGTCAGTTCTCTAAAAAGAGCCAGAATTCCCATCACTAAATAGCACATTCATGTAACTGTAAAAAGAATGACAATATAGTAAGTAATCTAAAGTATTCGAATCAAATCAAATCAAATCAAATCACTTTTTATTGTCACATCACATGTGCAGGCACACTGGCACAGCACATGCGAGTGAAATTCTTGTGTGCGAGCCCCACAAGCAACAGAGATGTGCAAACACAACAACACAAACGAGCAAAATACAAGAATGGCCAACCTGAAACTAATAAATATATGTACAATATATAATAGTGTATGCATTTCTGGATGTGTATACTAAATATTTTCCTGTGTGTGTGTGTGTGTGTGTGTGTGTATACACATTTTTACAAATTAAATAGTAAAAAAATAAAATAAAATAATAATAATAATAATAATAATAAAATATATAAAATATACAGAGTTGAATATGTGCAAAACAAGTGGCATTTATATACAGTATGGAGTGCATAATGTTAAAGTTCCAGTAGTGAAGCTGAGGTGTCTGTGACGTGTTCAGCAGTCTGATGGCCTGATGGAAAAAGCTGTCTCTCAGTCTGCTGGTACGGGACCGGATGCTGCAGAACCTCCTTCCTGATGGAAGCAGTCTGAACAGTTTATGGCTGGGGTGACTGGAGTCCTTGATGATCCTCCCCGCTTTCCTCAGGCACCGCTTCCTGTAGATGTCTTGGAGGGAGGGAAGCTCACCTCCAATTATCCGTTCAGAGCACCGCACTACTCGCTGGAGAGCTTTGCAGATGTAGGCGGTGCTGTTGCCATACCAGGTGGTGATGCATCCAGTGAGGATGCTCTCAATGGCACAGCGATAGAAGGTCCTGAGGATGCGGGGGCTCATGCCGAATCTTTTCAGTCTCCTGAGAAAGAAGAGGCGCTGCTGCGCCTTCTTCACTGTTTTGTTTGTGTGTACTGACCACGTAAGATCCTCAGCCAGATGTACTCCAAGGAACCGGAAGCTGCTCATTCTCTCCACAGCAGCGCCGTTGATGGTGATGGGGGTGTGTACTTCTCTGCACCTCCGGAAGTCCACTATCAACTCCTTTGTCTTTGCGACGTTGAGGGTGAGATGGTTGTCTTGACACCAGTGGGTCAGGGCGCTGACCTCCTCCCTGTAGGCCGTCTCATCACCGTTGGTGATAAGACCCACCACTGTAGTGTCGTCCGCAAACTTCACAATGATGTTGGAGCTGTTAGTGGCTGTGCAGTCGTAGGTGTAGAGTGAGTACAGGAGAGGGCTCAGTACACACCCCTGTGGAGCACCAGTGTTCAGTGTGATGGGGGATGAGGTGATGCTGCCCAGTCTGACCACCTGGCGTCTGTCAGACAGGAAGCTAAGGATCCAGCTGCAGAGGGAGCTGCTCAGTCCTAGATCCTGCAGTTTCCTGTCCAGCTTCGAGGGAACGATGGTATTGAATGCTGAGCTGTAATCTACAAACAGCATCCTCACATACGTGTCTCTCTTCTCCAGGTGTGACAGGGCAGTGTGTAGTGTCAGGGCTATGGCATCATCAGTGGACCTGTTGTGGCGGTATGCAAACTGCAGAGGGTCCAGTGAGTCGGGTAGTGCAGAGCAGATGAAGTCCCTGACCAGCTTCTCGAAGCATTTGCTTACGATGGGGGTCAGGGCTACAGGTCGGCAGTCGTTCAATGAGGAGATGGTGGAGGATTTGGGTACAGGGACGATGGTGGCCATTTTGAAGCAGGCTGGGACTACAGACAGAGAGAGGGAAAGGTTGAAGATGTGCGTGAACACTCCAGCCAGCTGAGCCGCGCATGACCTGAGGACGCGGCCGGGAATCCCGTCCGGACCAGTAGCTTTGCGTGCGTTCACCATCCTGAAGCACTTCCGCACATCCTCCTCAGACACAGTGTGCGCACTGACGTCATCCGCGGTGCGCACACTGTCCGGTCTCATGGTGTTCGCTGTGTCGAATCTAGCGTAGAATACGTTTAGATCCTCACACAGAGAGGCCGTGGTCTGCGGTGTGCTGGTTTTCCCTCTAAAGTCTGTGATCGTGTTTAGTCCCTGCCACATACTCCGAGGGTTGTCAAACTGCTGTTCCACCCTGTCCCTGTACTCACGTTTGGCTGCTTTGATCGTCTTCCGGAGTTGGTAATGTGCGTGTTTGTAGTCCGATGTGTTCGCGGAGGCAAAGGCGGTGTTCCGTGCCGCCAGTGCCGCGCGAACATCTCCGTTAATCCAGGGTTTTTGATTTGGGAAGGATTTGACTGTTCTGGATGGGACGACATCTTCCACGCATTTCCTGATAAATCCACAGACTGAGTCTGTGTATTCATCAATGTCCCTAGCAGCCACGTGAAACATTTCCCAGTCCGCGTGATCAAAACAGTCCCGCAGCGCAGACTCCGATTGGTCCGTCCAACAGTGCACTGCCCTCCGGGTCGGAGCTTCCTGTTTCAGCTTCTGCCTGTAGGCGGGCAGGAGCAGGATGGAGCAGTGATCTGATTGGCCGAATGGGGCACGGGGGAGGGCTTTGTACGCATCCCGGAAAGAGGTGTAACAGTGGTCGAGTTGCCGGTTTCCACGTGTGTTGAAAAGGATGTGTTGATGGAGTTTTGGTGAGACTTTCTTCAGGTTTCCCTTATTAAAGTCTCCGGCTGTGATAAACGCTGCCTCTGGGTGTGCGGTTTCCTCGCTGCTGATCGCGCTGTACAGTTCCCTGAGTGCACGGTCAGTGTCGGCTTGTGGGGGAATGTAAACAGCCGTAATAATCACTGCTGTAAATTCCCTCGGTAGCCAGAATGGCCGGCACTTAATCATCAGGTACTCCAGGTCCGGTGAGCAGAAGGATTTGACCGGGTGCACGTTCGCATAATCACACCAGCTGTTGTTGATCATGAAACACACACCACCGCCTCTGCTTTTCCCAGTAAGATCCTGTGACCTGTCCGCGCGGTGCACAGAGAACCCCGGCAGTTGTATTGCGGAGTCCGGTACTTTGTCCGATAGCCAGGTTTCTGTGAGGCAGATCACGCAGCAGTCCCGCATCTCTCGCTGGAATGAGATCCGTGCCCGAAGCTCGCACAGCTTGTTCTCCAGAGACTGCATATTAGCCAGTAATAAACTGGGTAACGGTGGTCTGTAAGTGCGCCGTCTCAGTCGAACCAGAACGCCAGATCTTCTCCCTCTGCGTCGGCGTTTGCGGCCTCCAGGGCCAGAGAACAAAGGCGTCTCAGGTGAGATGAATGGGGGGTCTGCAAACGGAGCGTCCGTGTTGCAAAACTTGAACTCCGGAAAGTTATAAGAAAGACCGTCTTTTATGTCCAGTAAGGTTTGTCGGTCGTACACAAGGAGACAAGTGCTGCTCGTGAAAAAATAAAGGAAAAGTAAAATTAAACACAGAAGAAAGCCGTTGCTTGGGGGAGCTCGCGACGAGGCTGCCATACTGCCATACTCGGCGCCATCTTCGGAATACGTTACTCACATTGGGTGATAGAAGTAACTTTTAAGTTTAAACTGCAGATGTCTATTATTAAAAGATACCTCCGTTATAAAGCTTTCAAATGTATTAAAATGTTCATATATTTTTGTATCACATGCCATTACATCCTGACACACACACACACACACACACACACACACACACACACACACACACATGCTAATAAGTAAGCTTGAAAAACAGGAAATGCTACGCAACTGTCTCTTGGTATAAATAAATCTGACTGCAATGCCTCGGTTGTGAGTATGATCCAATCTCTCACCCGTGCACGTAGTTCTCTGAAAACTCTCTGACTGTCTTGTATTCCTTCATTGTACTTAAAATGTCACAAAACCACTGACATTTAATTGGTCCTTCGAGCCGGAGAGTTGACTGATATTACTATATCGATTATTAGTCCAACTGTCCACAGACGGAGTCTTCGGATCCTGACGTCGTGACCGCCTGCACTGCAAACGCTCGCTTCCAGGAAGACGAGGAAAGCCCACAGTCGTAAATTCGTCTGCTGGCCGGTGCTTACACAGGCTTCACGGCGACAGGACTCGATAACACCGGAAAAGAACACAGCGCTACTTTGAAGGTGAATATAACACAGTCATAAACATCATGCGTTTGAAATAAATCGACTTTACAACGACACTCATACCTGTAGAATCCTGTGTGGACACTAAGGGAGGTCCTGTGTGGGCCGAAGGTTCGAAAGTAACCTATAAGACGGGATTGCACTTCCTGTGTGGATCGCACCCGCTAAAAACTTTAACAAGGGAAGGTTAGAAAGTAACCTATAAGACGGGATTGCACTTCCTGTGTGGATCGCGCCCGCTAAAAACTTTAACAAGGGAAGGAGTGTCGAGTAAAAGCAGGTTTTCGTTTAGGCGCAATGTATGTGTGTAAAGAGTAAGTACGCCTTTGAATAGAGACTCTAGGTCTCTGTACTACTCTTCTGTTTTCCTGTGAGGTATTGTGTGGTGGGGAAGAGAAAAGGTTGCGCTTCATCGCATAAAATTGGGGCCGCCCTGAGTTTAGCTCAGGGTAGAAGGCTGCCTCAATAACCTCCTCCGACCTTTGTATCCACCAAACTTCATAGTGTATGTGTTGGCAGTATTAATAAAATAAAAATAAAACAAATAAATTAAAATGGGAAATAAACCCACAAGACCTGAATTAACCGCTGATGAGCAGTGGATGGAGAAAATCCATCCAGGTGCCGGCCAAAATAAGCGCAAATAAGGGAGACCCTCCAAACAGAACTAAATAATGAAATATAGTTGGCATGACGATCATGCCCAGATTGTATAAAATAAATAAAAGGAAATCATTCACATGAAAACCTTTTCTATAAAAAGAGATGCATAAGGTAGATTAAGGCTGTGTCATTGTTCAGCCAAGGAAAGTGCGTGAAAAGATAAATGTCTCCATCTTGGAAATGGGTGAGACTGCAGCTCGCCCACAGTCCTTGATGGATACAAAATAAAATATAATAATAAACTACTTGGTTCGACATGCAACAGAGAGAATGAATGTGACTGAAGGTTGGATCTGAGATGAGGCAAACAGAAGACCAGTCTAAAAAGTAGGCACAAACCTGTTCAGAGAAAAAGCAAATTTGTACAGATTGGATGAATTCTAAATTATCTGTTTGCTGAGTAAGATGATCCTAACTATTAATAATATTAATAATGATATAAAATAATAACAGGAAGTATCCTAGTCAGTATGATGTGAGATGGATAATTGTTATGAAGTAGTCTGCATCAAGCTTAAGGTTTGCTCAAACTCAGTATAATGACATATGAGATGAAGAAAATAAAGGCAATATTTGAACCAATTAGGTGCATAGAGGCACTTAACCTGTTTGAAAACCTGTCATTTATCCTAGATAAAAGATTACTGAGATGTGGAGCACATTTATAATAACAACTAATAGGCCAAACCCTGTAGATAATAGCTAAACCTACAGGATTGAGAAGCTGAATTAAATATGTGGACACTGCTAAGTTGATGAGCATGTTACACTTTTTTATCTTTGTTTTATTTGTTTTTTAGAGCAGAGGCTGCATGCTATTGAAAGCCCACACATGCAGCTGTCTGTGAGCTCAGTTTTTCCCTGACACTTCTGCTTTGTTTCTGGCAGCATTTTTCTTTGTCTTTTTGTGTCCTGACTCAATACAAGCAGCGCTACAACCAGTGTATGAGAGAATCAGAACCATACTAGCCCCAAGACCTGATTATGCAAAAATAGGAGAGACTAAAAAAAAAGAAAATGAGACAGCCTCTGATTTTCTGGATAGACTGCCCCCAGTCTTCCGACAAAACTCAGGTTTAGAATATACTGAAGGCCCGGAGACACCATACCAACAACAGCTAAAAAAATGCATTTTTGAAGGGCCTCCTCCCAAAAGTTAGAGCTCATGTAGATAAACATTGGGTCACCCAAAATACTGGGAACCTACCCGATGCTTTGCAGTATGCAGAACATGCAGTGAAAGTCCAAAAGAACAAAGCAGCCCTGTGGAGTTTTTGTAGTAACCACTGAAGGAGAAATCGTTGCATACACAGGAAGAAATCCACAAAAAGGGAAAGGCAGGAAACAGAATAAAGATGATAAAGAACGACACAGAAGGTGTTATAATTGTGATAAAGAAGGGCATTTTGCCAGAGATTGCAGGAAAAGACAGAACACACACATGAGGGCTGGCTTCAAGGCCGCAGGACAGGCTGTATGAGATACACTCTGGGGTGGGTTTTAAATGTAAAGCCCAGCACCCACCTAACTGACTCTCCAGCCTCATGCCTTGTAACTGAGAGGGCAGAATGATCGCAGTTGGCACCTGTAGATGAAACAGACATTGTAAACTTGCCAAAATCCCTATGGTCCACTGGACCAACAGATGTCGGCCTGATAAAAAACGCTGACTCAATACAAGTAAAGGTAATCTCAAAACACAGACCAATGAAGCCGCAATATCCACTATCTGCAGAAGCAAAAAACGGAATCCGCCCAGTTATAGCAGATATGGAAAAAGCAGGCATTCTCATAAAAACAAATAAAACAACGTGTAACACACCTATATTTCCAGTAAAAAAAGCAAACACAGGGAAATATAGACTTGTTCACGACTTAAGAGCAATTAATGACATTACAGAACAAATACCTCCTGTTGTGGCGAATCCACATACAATATTGAACCAAGTGTCACCCAGAGAAAAATGGTTCTCAGTCATAGATCTTTCTAATGCATTCTTTTCCGTGCCCCTGCACCCAGAGTCACAAGGGCTATTTGGCTTCACGTTTGATAACCAGAAATACACATACACACGCTTACCGCAAGGTTTTCAAAATAGTCCAACACTATATGCGGAAGCTCTTAAGCACTCAATGTCTACTTGCACTCTGCCTGCTCCAGGAAAGTTCCTACTATACGTAGATGATATTCTGGTGACCGGAAACACGCAGACAGACTGCAAGGCAAACACCCTCACCGTGCTATATCACCTAGCACAGCAGGGTCACAAAGTGTCACAACACAAGTTACAACTGTGGCAGTCAAAGGTCATATATCTAGGTCATGAACTGACAGACTGACAACTGACATATCTAGGTCAAGGCAGACAGCGTTTAGACAGCAGAAAAGTAGCTGTACAATACGCTTCTAAGCCTGTCGCCAAACAACAAATGATGAGTTATTTAGGTCTTTGCAACTTTTGCAGATGTTGGATACCTGAATATGCACTGCTGGCCACCTTTGCAAAACTTGATCTATGGCAAACACTTAGTTCTGAAAGATGACATAAAATGGACACCAGAGGCAGATAAAGCATTTATTGACTTGAAACTTGCCCTGCAAACAAGCACAGTTTTAGCTTTGCCTGACTGTGACAAGCACCCTCCTTCCTGCAGAAGTAGATGGTGCCGAACACAGCTGTATGCAGAAGCTACCTTAAAAAAAAAAAAAAAAAAAAAAAAAAAAAATGAAACCCCGACCAGACATTTTTAGTACACTGCAGCCTACTGTTTTAGAAGCGAAACCTTTAGCTTCCTCTTTTTCAGCACAGAGTGAATAACTAACGGCTATCATACGTGCATGATGCGCAAAGATCAAGATATATATATTCACACTGACAGTCAATATGCGTTGCACACCAAAAAAGATAATTCAGCAATTACTGAAGGCAATAACTTCGCAGGCCAAGCCGCAAAGAAGGCCGCACGGCAACCAATATGAACTTTAATGTCTGAAACTTTACAGCTAATACCACTTGATGTACTTCAAAATGAATAGGAAGCCGCTCCTATAGAGGAGCAAAAGAAATGGTTAAAGTGTGGAGCACGGCTACAAAATTGCTACACAAGACAGCAGCATTAGTGACAAATAGCTTAAAGCATTTGTCAAGGGGTGGAATGATGAGTATCCTCCCCAAACACTTCTATACTCAAAATTTTGAAGCTTCAGCACAAGAGCCTATCAGAACATGCATGATTTGCCAGAAACATAATGCCCAAGGGAATCTAAGGCCCCAAAGAGGTCATTTCCCCACTCCACCTCACCCATTTCATACCATACACATGGATTTTATCCAACTAAACAAACTAACACCTTTTGAGATAGAGCCAATAGATAAATCAATAAGAGAAACAACATTAGCAGAATGGATGGCAAAGCTGCTAGAGAATAAAGAAATAATAACGAACAATCAACTGCCGAGTGATTCTCTTCCAGTCTCTTCCAGGTTGAAACCAGGCGACTGGATCCTGATCAAAGTACTCCAAAGAAAAAACTGGAGCACTCCCAGGTGGGAAGGCCCCTACCAGGTCCTGATCACCACGCCCACGGCATGCAAAATTGCTGAACGACCTTCGTGGATTCATCAAAGTCACACCAAAAGGGTAGAGCCTACCTAAAGCATAGACCCTAGTCTCCTCCAGACCTCTTTGTGTTCGCCCGGTGGGGGGTAGGGTGATCAGGTGGCAACACTCGTGAACCCACCTCTCTGGCCGGGGTCTACTCACTGGGGGTCTTGAGAGAGAGACACAAGGTCAAGAAGAAGAGACGCTCACCCAAGGGAAAATCATCCAATCAAGATGATCAACATGCTATTACCAACTCTTCTGAGCCTGCTGGTTGTCTCCCAGACACACGGGTTCAACCCTTGTAATGACACAGACGGACAGGCAAAGAAAACAGACGACCTTTACCTGTGTTACAACAAGACAAGCTTCACCTCTACCGTATGGATACCTTTTAACTCATTCTACATAGGAGGATACAAAGCCGAAGCCTGGAAAGGCTACGACTGGTACCTATCCAGTTCAGACGGAAACAACCCAGGATGGGACACCGTTTTCACTTATACTGGAAATGATTGGATGCCATATCAAAGCAGTTAACTGCAAGAATCAGCAAAAAACCTTTCAAAGCAAATGAACTTGACGAAGACAGCTGAACACCTGATCCTCAACTTCCACACGCTGAACAACCCATTGCTGGAGAAGCCACCAAAATCACAGAAAAGAACCCACCTGGTTCCAACGCTGGCAAGTAGCTCTAACTGCTACCATCTGACCCTATTTATCTACAAGAGCGGAAAAGATCCACATCACTTCGTGTCAATATGCAATAACATAACGAAAGGCATGGTCCCATCATCCACAGAGGCGCCACAGGAAGAAGACGAACCAAACGGAAGCCCGGCTTTATCTGCAGGCCCACTCTCAAAAACGATGAAAACTGCCATAATAGTGGGACCAAAACTAAAGCCAGACGACTGGTTCCGAGTCACCACAGGGATCACAGGACACTCAAATAACTGGTTACTACTGGCAGAACAAGCAGCTCAAGATGCTAGTGATGACTGCATGGTCTGCCTAGGACCAAGACCAATACTGAGAGTGGTACCTGCACCTATGGAAGAAAACTGCCTGACAGCTGTAATGAACCATACCAACATTCAAGACAAGAACTGCACAAAATGGGACAGAATCTTTCCCATCACCAACGAAGAAAAAAGAAAACCCATATTCTCACAAGATGTGATGGTAGCAAACCACACCTGCATAAATATGATAGGCCCAGGAGAAAGGCTGGGAAGCCTCAACGCAACTAGCTGCCTAACCATTACAAAGGTGGACTCCTCATTCAAGCCACGAAGCAGAGCTGATGTCTGGTGGCGGTGTGGAGACCTAAACCTGTATGATCGTTTGCCTAACAACTGGATCGGCATGTGTGGATTGGTATCACTGTTGTTACCCATTCAGGTTGTAAAACTCAAAGCCACGGATATAACTATAACAGAGGACGACTGAAGATAAACCCACGACAAAAGAGATCAGCACCAGAACAACCTGGACCAGACCCAACGTACATCGATGCCATAGGCATTCCCAGAGGAGTACCAGACGAATATAAACTAGTGGACCAAGTGGCTGCCGGTTTCGAATCGTCGGTGTGCTGGTGGTGTACAATCAACAAGAATGTGGACCGAATTAACTATATCCACTATAACGTCCAGAGACTAGGAAACCTGACACAATCAGGCTTCCATGCAGTGGCCGAGCAACTAAGAGCCACCTCACTGATGTCTTTCCAGAACAGAATTGCATTGGACATGCTACTGAGCGAGAAGAATGGGGTGTGTTCGATGTTCGGAGAGCAATGTTGTACCTTCATCCCTAACAACACCGCAGCTGATGGAAGTCTGACCAGAGCCCTAGAAGGCCTGAAGACTCTGAACGAGAAAATGAAGGAGCATTCTGGAGTTGACACTTCTACGTGGGACAACTGGATTGACATGTTTGAGATATATCGGAGTTTTGTGTCATCAATCCAGGTATCTGTAGCAGTATTCGCAGCCATACTCACCTTGTGCGGATGCTGTTGCATACCTTGTATCAGAGCACTGATAAACAGACTCTGAGGAAGAAGAGGACAACATATAAATAAGGAAAAAGAATTTATAATGTTGAACATTTAACTTTGCTAAATGACACTCTAGTTGAAAATGTACCCGCAAGTGACTAGAAGTTGATAAGATGCAAAATATTTGAACAACAGCAGGGAATGATAGAAGTAACTTTTAAGTTTAAACTGCAGATGTCTATTATTAAAAGATACCTCCGTTATAAAGCTTTCAAATGTATTAAAATGTTCATATATTTTTGTATCACATGCCATTACATCCTGACACACACACACACACACACACACACACACACACACACACACACACATGCTAATAAGTAAGCTTGAAAAACAGGAAATGCTACGCAACTGTCTCTTGGTATAAATAAATCTGACTGCAATGCCTCGGTTGTGAGTATGATCCAATCTCTCACCCGTGCACGTAGTTCTCTGAAAACTCTCTGACTGTCTTGTATTCCTTCATTGTACTTAAAATGTCACAAAACCACTGACATTGGGTAACTTGACAGAATACGTTACTAACTACATTTTAGGCCATGCATTCTGTAATCTGTAGTGGAATACATTTTTAAAGTAACCTTCCCAACACTGTCTGGCAGTTTCAATGCATTGGAGTGCAAAGCATATGGAGGGTGGTCAGATCAGCCCAGCGTATCAATAGGTCTGAACTGCCAGCCAGAAGCTCTACAGGAAGCACTGAAGGGGAATGGCCTGGATCTGATCTGCAGGAGCTGCAGCTCACTGATGGAGATACAAAATAAAGCTGAGCTTTGTTTTCCAGAACTCCTCAACAGTTCCTGCAGGAGGATGACGCTTTACTGGTCCAAAGCTGTACTCCTGTACATTGAGGTGTTCTGCATCTCTCTGATCACTGCTGCTCTAAACCTTCTGGTCATCATCTCAGTCTCCCACTTAAGGCATGAATTAACTTGTTACTTAAAACTACAGTTTTAAATTAACATATGTAAAAACTTAGACTTACATCAGTGGAATTAGCTAAGAAAAAAAAGAAGTGCAATAGTATAGTGCTGCAGCACTTCCTAGAAAATAAAATCTATATCAAAGGTGAGAAATGCGATTCAGTCTCTTTTCTTGGTTTCATCTTACACTGAAAAAAAGGGACTGGCCATCTCTTGGATTTATGTAAGCATCTTGCATGTATTTAACACAATTGCCTCATGTTTTAAAGTTAAATGTAACTATATAGTGTAAAAACTACATGATATGCAGAAAGGGTGTATTAAATTGTTCATATCATGTTCAGGTGAAGTCAATAAGATAGCAACGTTAAATCTCGTGAAACCACGCGTGATTTCATCTCGCGGGCTTTGGATCGTGGTTTAAAAAAGGCATCCATCTCAGTCAAGTCGAGCAGCCAACTCTACGTTTTTGGTATGTCTTGATTTTTTGAATTAATATTTACCATATTTCAGCCAAATGTAGTTAAACGTCTAGAGTGTCGCCATGTAACATGCTAAAAAAGAGCCGTTAGCTTATTTGCTGTTTTATCTGTTGTCAAAGAATTGGCGCTTTTTCATTTGAATTTGTCTTTGGCACAAGAGCCGTAATATCACATTAAACCTAATTACGAGGCACTCATAACATAATTTGGTTTTCTGTGTGAATAGATTTGCCAACTGACTCTTCAGTTACATTGTGTATTTACTGCACCGTGGTGTTAGTGAGATTTTGGACATTGAACAGCTTTAGCTAATATCATCAGCGGCATTATGCTAGCTTACATCCCTACCCCTCCTGCCCTCACCTGCTGTCCTTTTGTTTTTGTTTTTGTTTTTTTTGCTGCACATTGAGAGACGACCTCTATTCTGCATTTCACCAGGAGTCAGCTGATGGATTGTGGGTTCAAGGTGTTATGGTAAGAAAGTATATTCTATTTTCGTTTCTGTAACTTAATTATAATGGGTTTTTTATAATTATTAGGTGCATGCATACTCACCCTATTAATACAACTGAGAAATCCAAAATCTGCCATAGGTTTAACTTATACCTGTATGTATTGCCAGAAAGGTGATTACTGGACTCGCATTAATGCACACTTGAACTGAAATGAGGTTGTAACTTGTGGGTTGTTGGGTTGCAAATCAGAAACAAACATCTTTGGATTTTTTTAATCCCATAAGATCTGGAAACACAGTTTTTATTCAACATAACATTACTGATTAACCAAGCACAGTGCCTGCTGTTATTTCAAAATAATTTTATGTCATTTCAGATAAAATGCAGCATTCCAGTGCATCCCAACCATGCCTTTACAGTCAAGGTTTCTGACGGAGCTGAGTTTCTCTCTGACAGTCTGGTGAAAGTGTTTGCAAAGTGATCGGGGGAACAGGGCACAAAGCTAAAGGATGTAGCTGCCATTATGACAGTAAGAACTTTAAAATTCTTTAACTACAAAGTGTATATGTATTGCATTAGGTCAGTAAAAGATTTTTATGCTACATCCATTGAAACAGTCAACTATTACCTGTGAGTAATGATTCCACTAAAAGGATGCCATAATTTTCGTCATGCATTTACTGGCCCACTGAGAAAAATTTATCTTTTTTTAAAAATAAATGTTCTGGAAACTATATATCCATAAAGTTGATGTCAAACAGGAACTTTTGATATTGCTTTGTAGATGCTGGTGTTGCATGTTGACTGGTTTAAAAAGTCAAGAGTTTTTGTCTGGGATCATTTTCTTCTGTGCTACTGAAAAGTTCACAAATCTCTGTTTTCTTTGTTATAATAGTCAAGGATGACATTAATGCTCGGAGTCCCTCATCAAAGTGCTCCGCATCTGTGTGAAAGACAATTGCAACATCTTGGTGCAGGAGTTCATGGTGAGTGTTTTATGAGTAGATTGTGGATTTGCAACATTTAAAAATGCATTTAGTTATCCACTTGATCCTCATTGGACTGGTTAGGACCAGTAGTCCTCTTTAATAATTTGAAGTTCACATGAGGCCTGGTAGTGAACTCGGCCGCCGGCCCTTGAGGCCCCACCCCCACCCCTGTATTAGGGGTCACATCAGTGTGAAAAAACTTTAAATTTGTCATTCTAATGAACAAAGGAAAATCCCACCAGTATTTACATTAGCTTTTGTTTGAAAAAAAAAAAAAAAAGACCAACTGACCAACAGCTAACCAAATTGTGGGGCTGAAAGTCTAAATTCTAACATCTTCTGAGTGACATAACCTGGATTTCTGATGGGCCGGTGTCTTTCTAACAAAAACTAATGTAAAGCATTTGAAATTATTATGTTTTTCACCCTCTCTTAGAAACTCTGTTAGACCATGAATGGCAGCATGGCAGGCCACTCTTTGGCTACAGCTATTTACTATGTTGCTTGCATTGGTTTAAATTACTCTAACATTAGAACTGGTAGATTCAAAAGAGATGAGTTTAAAAAGGAATCTTAAAGAAATGTTTTGTGTTTAACCAGGACTTGACTGAGGCCACTGCACAGATTGAGAAAACCACAATGAACATCTGTCTCCAGAGATGCGCCAGGCAATGACTTTTCTGATGTTGTTCTTCAAGATCTGGATAACGTGACCTTTGCAGTAGCCATGCTGTTTGGACCTTTTTTATTCCTTCCATCACAACTCTGCTACACTTTTGAGGTGATTCAAAGGGTGGTAATGGAGTTGGATGCAACTCAGCTCTCAAGAAAAGCTCACAACTAAGACAAAACTGCTCCTGCAACGAAGCTCACTGTTATGCATGTGAGGTGACCAGCTCTAGGTGAGAGGACATTTAAATCTCACACTTGTTCTGCTGCATTTTTGAAGCTCAATTCCAGGAACGGATCGCAGGGTTCATTTTTATATACTCTGCAACTGCCATGAGGACGAGCTGTTTTTTGTTGTTGTTTGTTTTTCCTTTTGCTCTGTACAAGTTCTGTTTGTCTGTTTGGCAGCATTTTTAAATTTCTCTTTGTATTTTTTCTTTCTTTTACTAGTGAAGAGATGTAGCGTGAACAGTTATACAGTCTAAATATCCCATATGGGTCGTGTGAAATGGTATTTTCAGTTTCATTCAGTTGAAGTAAAGAACGTTGAATATTTCTAAGTGTGCTGTTTTGAACCAAGATGTCACAGTATGATCAGTGCTGTAATTTTTGACAGTCACTGTATCAATGTTATTTTTGCGTCTCTTGAATAAAGTTTTTGACCTGCAAGTGCTAATTTCTTTAGTTATTGGGGTAAAATGGGTAGTGTTAATAGGAAGGTGTTTGCCAATTCAGTAACCTAAATTGTTTAGTTATAATTGTTGTTTAACTGAATCTTGATGTCAGAGGCCTTAAATAGAATGTTTTGTATTGTTCTTTCCCAACATTTTTCAAAAGAAACAGTCTAATTTCTTTGCTGCGATTGATTCCAGAGAACACGGAAGAACTGACATTATTTAACTGTTGATTTATATAGATTCAGTAGAGGAGTAATGTCAGTTTAATTCTTTACCTACTGCAGTGAAATTAGACATGTTGTTTTGAAAGGTTACTGGTGGATGCCAGCAACCATCTTGGAAGAGAACAATACAATCTGTTATAAGGCCTCTGTTGTGATATTTTGATACCATGGTAGCATTTACAGGATATTGTTTTATAGCGATATTATACAGGAAAACTGTTATACTAGTTGTTTTTCTCTTTCTCTGTGACCCAAGAATTAATGTGTAAGAATCACAGGATGGTACCTCAAGGTTGAAAACACCACAGAGATCACTCCCTTACTCCCATCCTCCCTTCTTTATCTCTTAGAAAAAGGCTTGTTAAAGGCCAGGTGGTTTGTTTCAGAATTCACTAATGAAAGAACTCTGTATTCTATGTCTAGGAGTGTATTTTGCTGGGATGATCATAAATTGTAGCTGAACTGATAAACTACACAAAGGATACTTCTTTGCTCAGAAGGCAGGAAGACGTTTCCTTATTTGGTCTGTACCGGTTTGAACTGAGAACCTGCTGACACACGAACCTCTTTTTCCTCTATATATACTGTTGTCTGATGAATAAACCTTTGAGTTGATTGTGGGAGAGCAACCTGAACAGTCTCTGTATCATTTTGTTCTCCTAACTGCTCCCGACGTCGTAACTAACCCAGCTGAACGGCATACCTGAGCGTTACTTTGAATAATTAGGAATCTTATAAGGAAAGGACAAAACTCTGCTTATCGGTGCTCACGCCTTGGAGGAAACCCGATCCACGGAGAAACCCGGGACGGAGATTTCTTTCAGCCTCCATTTGAAAATTGTGTATTTGATACTAGAATATAATAGCAAAATGTAATTTGAAGATAACATGTAGTATTTAAGTGACCAAGTAGTATTGGGTAAAAGTTATTGAATCATGTTGGGATAACGTGAGAAAATTGTGAAGGATTAAAATATTCCAAGAGCTCAAATTACTTCATCAAAACATGTTTAAGTCACATTTTATCAACACAAATATCACAGGTTTATTGAACATGAATAAATTGTGTTAATTTAACTCAATTGTTTAAGTTGCTGCCAAAGCAAAACATCTGTGTGCAACAAATGTCCACCATTGAATTAAGTAAATCCAACAACATATTTTTTTCAGTGTAGAGAAATGGCCGATTAAGGCAGATCCAGCTACAGTGTAGGCAGTGTTGCCTGGCCCGTACTGGTAACTCGGAAGCATCTCCAGTGCTTGGGCTTTCTTGGTTTTGTTCTTGTTGTTGTTTGTTCTTCTCTTCCCTCAGGAATGAGAAAGAAAAATGCATCCTTGTGCCTTTTTCTCCAATTGTCTGTGTGAACAAAATTATAATGCTCTGGATGAATAGAGAGAATTGCTGGAAGGAGCTGAGAAACCTTTTGTTGTTTGGATGGACCATTAAAATCCTTTAGTGCCGTTGCTAAGCAACTCCATGCTCATTAAGCCAAGTGGATCCTGTTCTTTACTAGATTTAATCTTGCTTTTGCCTACAGACCTGGATCTGAACCTCTGACGGCACCTAGTGCTCCAATCCTTCTGGTCCATCACCCATCATCAGCTCACTAATCTGGGAGATGGAAAGAAACTTGTTGAAAATGCTCAGCAGGATGAGTCTGACCCAGGAAAAAAGATCACTTAACTGTATTTTTGTTCCCTCCAGTGTTTATTCCCAGATTATACATTGGGCCCATACTGTCAAGTCAAGTTCAGCTGTCACCCTGGTAATAATGAAAGAACCCGAGGAAAGAGAGAAACAAAATCCAGTCTCCTGGGCAGCCTCCTGGGCTGCCCCTCCTGGGCAACCAGGAGGGGCAGCCCAGCCCAAGCAGAGAAGCCCAGACCTCCCTTTCCCCAGCCACCTCCTCAAGCTTGTCCGGGGGAACACCAAGGCCTTCCCAGGCCAGCCAAGAGATATAATCTCTCCAGCATGTCCTGGGCCTCCCCAGAAAACCTCACCCAGGAGGCGCCCAGGAAGCATCTTTGTCAGATCTCTGAACCACCTCAACTGGCTCCTTTCGATGTGAAGGAGCAGCGGCTCTACTCTGAGCCCCTCCCGAATGGCCGAACTTCTCACCCTATCTCTAAGGGACAGGCCCGCCACCCTTTGGAGGAAGCCCATTTCTGCCGCTTGTATCTGCGATCTTGTTCTTTCAGTCACTAACCACAGCTCATGGCCATAGGTGACGGTAGGGGCGTAGATCGTCCGCATCGCTGCAGCCGCTGCACCAATCCGTTTAAGACATAATATAATAATAACCAATATCATGAATTCCAGATGAATGAAAAATTACTGATCATTAATTGATTGCATAAGACAGTGAATGTATAGTGTAGTGAGAAAAAGGAGGGACAGGGATTTTGTGTGTGTCGTGTGTGTATGTCTGTGGGTGGTAGTGAAATAAATCACGTCTGTGAGAAAACATTCTGACAGCTGCAGCTCTCTGACGATGGAGATATAGAAAGCAGCTTTGTTTTCTGAATCCAAGCCTGAGCTGGAGCTTTTTAATATTTATGGGTCACCTGCTCAGCATGTCAGCACCCTGCATTCTGTTTTTATTCCCATTTTACTTTTTTAACTTTTTAAAGGGAAGAGCAGGCTGTACCTGCTGCAGAGACTCAGGTCTTTTGGAGTGAAGGGCCCAATCCTGAAGAGCTTCTATGACTCTGTGGTGGCCTCAGCCATATTTTACGGTGTGGTCTGCTGGGGCGGCAACATCTCTGCTGGGGACAGGAAGAGACTGAACAGGCTGATCCGGAGGGCCAGCTCTGTTCTTGGATGCCCTCTGGACCCAGTGGAGGTGGTGAGTGACAGGAGAATGGTGGCTAAGCTGTCATCCCTGTTGGACAACATCTCCCACCCCATGCAGGAGACTCTGACAGCACTGAGCAGCTCCTTCAGTGGCATGCTGCGGCACCCACGATGCAGGATGGAGAGATTTTGCAGGTCTTTCCTCCCCACTGCTGTCAGACTCCACAACAAAGACTCCGCAACTGACCAAACACATACATCCACATATGTTCAATAGCAATTGTGCAATACTCTTTTTCTGACAACATTGTATTTTACTCAGTTGTATATAGCATTTCTATTCTGTTTTATTCTATTGTGGCCAGTATTTTATTTTATTTAATCCTATAGTGTACAGTTGTGTAGAGTATCTTATTCTTATTGTTATCCTATTCCAGTCTCTCTAATTTTGCTATGTAACTTTGCACTGCCCACTTTCTGCTGTAATAAAACAAATTTCCCACATGTGAGACTAATAAAGCTTATCTTATGTTATCTTATGTTATCTTATGTTATCTTATCTTATCTTGCTGTGCAAGAAACTGCACAATGACAATAAAAAACTCTGAGTCTCTCTTATCAATTGATTCAGAATTCCATTTCTGATTACTGATTCTGGCACAACGCTGTAGATAGTTAAATTAAAAACTCTATCGGTCTTTTAACATTATCTGAATTATGGTGGTAATTGAAGTTTCTCTGCTAAGTCAGTTTTACACATATGTTACAAAAGCATCATATGACACCGTATGATGGGAATGTTGTTGCAACAACAAATATCTGATCAACACTATCTTGATTATATATATAAAACCAACATCAGCATTGAGGAATTATTATATTTTTTCAAGGCAAAAATTTTTTTTTTGGTCATTACCAGAATAAATAAATATTAATTGTGATAACTATGTTTGGATGAGAAACTAGGGCTTCAGTGAATGAGTGAAAAGTAAAAGAGGTTGTGTGGACAAAAGGAGGAAGGATATCATTCTCCAGGGAGCACAACAGTGGATGGGAGGTATGGTAGAAGGAGATAAATTTGCTGTATGACAGAAAGTTCTGTCCAGACAGCTGCAGGAACCTGATGATGGAGATCCAGATGCATCCAGAGGCAGAGCTCTGTTTTCCAGAGCTACCGAACAGTTCCTGCTGGAAGCCGACACTTCACTGGTCCAAAACGGTGCTCCTGAACGTTGGGCTTTCGTCCATCTCTGTGATCACTGCTGCTCTTAATCTGCTCATCATCATCTCAGTCTACCACTTCAGGCAGAGATTAACCTTTCAGATGAAACTAAAGTTCAACTTTTAGAAAATAATGTTACATTGACATCATATTCTTCAGTAATGTTTGAATTATGTCAAGATGAATGTCCTGTGTGTACCTAATCATAACTGTATAGTTTTATTTCCTTAATTGCACCATGCCTCAGCAATGGAACATTTCCATTGAAGACATTTGACATGATTAATGGGTAATTTGTAATTTTCTGTCTCCCTGCAGGCAGCTCCACACTCCCAGTAACATCCTCCTCCTCTCTCTGGCTGTCTCTGACTTTTTTGTGGGTTTTCTGTTGCTGCCGGTAGAAATCTTCAAAAACACGGCCTGCTGGGTATTTGGTGATCTCATGTGTTCACTTTATATTTATCTGAGCGGCATTCTTATGAATGCTTCAATTGAAATTATTGTTTTTATATCAGTTGACCGCTATGTGGCTATTTGTGACCCTCTGCATTACCCCACCAGAATCACTGTGACACGAGTCAAACTCAGTGTTTGTCTGTGTTGGTTTTATGCTATTTTCTACATGAGTCTTTACACAAAGGATGTCTTGATAAAGCCAGGCAGGTATGCTTCCTGCTATGGAGAGTGTGTGTTTTTTATTGAAGATATAACTGGAACTGTTGACATTGTTTTATGTTTTTTTGTTCCAGTTATTATCATCATTGTTCTGTATACAAGAGTATTTGTAGTGGCAGTGTCTCAGGCCCGTGCCATGCGCTCTCATGTTACAGCTGTCACACTTCAGCGTTCATTGAATCAATCAAACAAATCTGAGCTGAAAGCAGCCAGGAACCTTGGAGTTCTTGTAATTGTGTTCCTGGCAAGTATTTGCCCATTTTACTTCTACTCTCTTGTTGACGGCAATGTGGTCAAAGCTTCATCTGCGACTTTTTTGATCATTGTTTATTTTAACTCTTGTTTAAACCCACTGATCTATACCCTGTTTTACCCCTGGTTTAGAAATGCTGTTAAACTTATTATCACCCTGCAGATATTCAAGCATAACAGTAGTGAAGCCAACATACTATAGAGACAATGTGGAGGAACCTGACTGAAATCTGCAGAAATATTTTTTTCAGTAAATTGATGTGTCCAAAATCTGGAAATATAAAATTGTTTTTTAAAATGATGAACATATAGATGTGTCAGTTTCCAGTAAGAAATGAAAGTTGTTTAAATGGTTAGGTAAACATGAAGAGCATTCATCTTATGTAACTTTCTGTTTTAAAGAAATAATGAAATCACCTTTTACTGTGTTGCTTAAACAGACAATGAATTCTGACTGCCTTGTCATTTCACCTCTTCAACTGTCTTTTGTTTTTAACATCACAAACAGTTTTTGATAGTAGACAAGAAGACCATCATGTTAACATACTAATAATTATTTTAACATGTAATTTCTAAAAAACATTTTGAATCATGTACTTAGCCACTCATGTTGATCAGCCTTCTTTTCAGATTTAGGAATCTCTCTTCTATATGGAGGGCCAGGAGTAACAAAATGAGTGAATTAAATTAAATGTTTCAGGGACAGTTCTGCCCCTACGTTTGTCTTTAAGAATTTATTCTATCAGTCAGCATCAATCTTCAAACTCAGGGGGCGAGTTTAACGCTAATCAAGTCAAAATCATTGTTTTGGCCTGGTGGCCATTGTTTTAGTTTTCATTCTCAGCTCAAACAACGGACATGTGGAAACTAACTGAATTGTACTTTGAAAAACCCTGTTTGTGTCTCACCAAATACACTTTTAATTTTTATACCAGAGAATATTTACAAATAATAATAAAAAGTGAGTGAGTACATTTCAACATTTTCAGCAATCACTCACAATCCTGGCACTGCCATGGTATCTGTAGTCTGCATTTACCACATGTGTATCTGTTGCAGTGAACACATCGCACAGTGGCATGATTGTTCTTGCATTTGTGTGTTTGTGTCCCAAACTTGTCAGGTTTACTTGCAATATACTGCAGGAAACAGCACCGAGTCTTTGATGGGAAAAGCTGTTCATCAACGGTGATATGTAGACCAGGGTTGTAGCACGTGATGCAGTTGGTGACAAATGATCCCCACACACTGGAAATTGCAGCGAACTTTGCTCGATCACTGCGGGTGGACTTGTCATCAAAGCGTAGGTGTTGCATGATGTCTTGGAAGCGGTTTCGTGCCATAGTTCCAATTATCTGTGGGTTTCCCAGGTTTGCTGACCAGCAGTCATTTAGAGATGGAACCCTGGTAACCCCCCGCAAGATGCATGGCCAGACTAGACTGTCAAAAGATACATGCGAAAAATAAAAAGTAATATTAACTGGCACCATAGAAAAATCGTGAACTGGTTCTTGTAGAAAACCGGTACCCAGCATCCAATTTTTTGAATTTGCTAGTCTGCTTGTTTATCCATCCGATTTCAGGTTGTGTGCCAGAGGAGGGAAATGGCATTGCAGTATATAGTGTGGATATGGACATAACTTTTATTTTTATTGCACAACACCGCGATGGTAAAGTGGAGGAATTAATTTTTCTTGGTGTAATTAACATACTGCATTACTTTTAGGGAAACGCATTCAGTGTAATGTGTGTAATAATTACTTTTTCTGAGTAGCGATCCGAACACTGATCACAACAAACATGCAACAACATTGTATCAATGTAATGTCTTTCATATGCAGCTTAGCAATGGTGGTCATTGTCAAAGTGAATCAATGAGGAATCGAATCAGTAAGTGATATCAATAATAGAATCAGAATTACTAAATTCTTATCCATTCCCATTCCTTGTTCACAGTACTCAAATGGACTCCACAGTCACCAGATCTCAATCCAGTAGAGCACCTTAGATGGGAAATGTGCATCATGGATATTCGCTGACAAATCTACTGCAACTGTGTAATGCTATCATGTCAAAGTCTAAGGAATCTTTCCATCATCTTGCTGAAAATTAAGGCAGTTCTGAAGGCACAAAGCCCGTAAATATGTGTACAAATGGTTGGTTTTTTGTACTGTTTTTATCAATAAATCTCAGCAACAAAGGACATACACCCATGTGTGTTGATTTCTCCCTAAGATGGCAAACTGAAACACTCCAAGTTGGTGACTTTTGGAGATTTATTTCCCTGGATGATTGAGAATGCATCAAGATGAAACACAAAAGGAAGTGCACAGCTTTTAGCAGCTCCCCCACGCCCTCAATCACACACCCCCACTCCCCTCCCTCCAGAATTCCCAGGTAACGACCTAATATACATATGAATGACTAGCCAATTTAGCTTCCACTTGGCTGAAGCTAAAGCTTAGCTAAAAGCCTACCAGCCATTTGGCTGCTATCGGGTTTTATAGGTAGAAAGGTAGAAGCCTGGGGATGCTAGTTTAATCTTTAGATATCTGGTTGGTTTGTCAAGACAGAGGCTATTTGCACTGGAATCACTGATCCTACCACTGGGACCAGGGTAACACACAAAGCTGGATATCAGCTCTCCGAGTTAACCCAGGGTTTCCCCGCGCGGTCACATGAAAGTGTCGGCATCATCAAACTAATAGACATCTACAAATCGAATTCACTGGTCATGTGTTCTTTTACAGTAAATGATCCTTATTACTGCCAACTATTCCAGAGATGTGAAAATCTACAGCATAAAGAACATAAAAATATACCAGTCAAACACAATACAGTTGTAAAACAGATGAACGCTTCCGTTTTTTGCAGATCAAAGTGGAATGAATGTGATTGGTTGAACAATCGCATGCTGTGTGTTCTGTGTTATTTGAATTTCCATCCGTGTTAAAGATTCAGCAGCAAATTCAAATCAAGTATAATAACATTTATAGGCTAAATTTAATAAATGACCAAATACAGGCATGTTCCTGTGATAATGCGCCGCACTGTTTGGTGATTTATAATCAAAATGATCAAACCTGCTCTGACAATTTGCATTTTTATTCCCTCAGCTGCAGATTTGCTGCTGTTTAACCCTTTAAGACCTACCATAGAACCAAGTCCGCCAGAGCTTATATTATATTTTTACATGCTGTGGAGCCATTTTTGGGAGCATTTCAAGTTGCTATACATCAATACAACCATTATAGCCCAGATTTTAATAATATGTATTCATTAAGTGCATAGTAATTACATAAATTGCAAAAAAGTGCAATAAACTACAAAAAAATTGAAAATCGTTTTTGATTTTTTAACATATATTTGTAGTTAGAGAAATTTAAGAGTCTTATCCCTCAAAACTGTAAATACAAAAAAGTTGCACAAAATAGTTTCCCACCACAGGAAATTTATTTTGAGTGTCTTCATAGTTTTATTTTTGAAATACACCAATTTTTATACACTGCAGGAAAAATGAAAATAAATATTATACTGCAAATTTGCAAAAAAGCAGCATATGCATCAAAATAAAGTATTTCCAGCAGTGCAATATGAGTCCTAAGAATCCCAGAAACGACACAGAAAGTCATAAAGTCAAAGATAACTTTTAAAAAGAGCAGTATAGGCCCTGATGCCCTGATCGCAAAAAAGACTACATTTCCGCGAAAATGACGTCACTTCCGGTTTCGGGCAGGTAATGGCGGAAATGCAAAAGTTCGCGCTGACGTCTATTCCAACGTAGGAAGTGTTTTGAACAGCTGATCAGATCGGTAAAGCGTGTTTCTGGAATATTATGTTTTTGTTCCTGCAAGCGCTTTTTATGCAGTTTTTGCAAAGCTTTATGTGGAAGGAAACCGTGACCTAGGACAAGCTGATGGCATCAGATGTAAGTACAACTCCTCCGGTTTCATATGCAAAAAAATTTTTGCGCTAGCTTACGTGGTTGCAGTGCTACTGGGATTTAAAAATAGTTACGCATAACAGAGCGTTCCCGCTCCGATCGGCTCTAAAGGGTTAAAAGTTTGAGAGCAAATATTAGATATAAAAACAAACGTCAAATATGGGTTCAGTCTACGCCAGTGTTGCCAACTTAGCAACTTAGCTGCTGTCAGAGCGGGAAATGTTCACCCCTACCCTAAATCAATGTACTAAAATACATAATTCTAATGACACAGTCACTAACTACTTCGTCCACTCTGTGCCCCTCTCTGTGATATATAGCTAAACATCTAGCTAGCTAGCTCATGATCTCTCAGTCTAAACTGTACACTCAAAATACAGAAAAGAGTTGGAATCAAACCCTGAATTTAAGGGGTGGTTGAAGTGGTTTATTGGAGATGATTCACGTGCATACTGCCCGTGTTGCAAGGCTAATTTCTACGTCAAACTGAGTGATGTGAAAAAACACATGACAACTCAAAAACATACTCAAAAGGAAAAGCGTTATAACAGTTCCACCCAAAACAAGTTGCCATTTATGATTTTAAAAAACTGACTCGGCAAAAAAGGCAGAGGCCACCGCAGCATTAGCTATCGCTGAACACTGTTCCACGCTGGCATGTGATCATATCGGAGAGGGATGTAGAGCTGCTTTCTCAGACTCCACTGCTGCTACCCATTTAAAAAAGCACGGGATAAAGCGCACAGAAATGATCAATGGTTATATCCCGTTTATCGTCTCCAAAGGAGAGCAGTCACTCTGAGAGAAACACAAGCTCCAGCAGCTCTGCACTCAGGGAACAAACTACATTTACTTATTTTGTGCAGCATATTGCGCCGACATTATGTTATATGGGACAGCAGCTGCCCACTTAAACTGTGGCTACCACCAGGTAGCGTGTGCGTGCTTCCTGAATCAGCAGCAGGTGTTAAACAGCTGACAGGTGAACAGGATGTGTGCAGGTACACTGAAGGTCTGTTGAGCTGATCCATGGTATGGAAGAAAATGGAACACCGGGGCTGTGAGCTCGGTACACTCTGTAAGCTGACTGTTAGTGAAGCTAGCGACATCTCCGAAAACATTGGAGCACTTTTGCAAACATGTTCTACGTTGACAACCTGACCAGATACACAGCAAATCCAGCATGTCCAAATTAACACTGTCGGATTTGATTTTAACACTATTAAAGTGTCTATATGGGTCCACACCAGAGAGTGTTAATTTAACTCTTTTTGGAGAGTTGGTACCTTAACTCTGATTTAGTGTTAAACACCAAATCTGTCTGGAGTTGATAATTTAACACTTGGTGTTAAGAGTTTATATATTAACTCTCAAAGAGTATTTTAGTTTAACTACGTAAGAGTTATATTCTAATTCATTCTAAAAAGCGGGAATTTTACTGTTCTGAACTTCTAGAAATTTCTTTTGGAAATAAACATTTACTAAAAAGATGCAATGGTTTTTGAAAAACATCTATTCTGAGCTGTGCACCACAATTTCAAAACATTTTCTGAAAGATGTAACAGTATACATGTTCTCACTTTCATTAGAATTTTGTTTATCAAAAGGTCTGGTAAATGCAAATAACAGCATTCTCATCACTTATTTCTTCAATACAATATGCATGTCCTTCATTCATCCCTTTGTGGAACTTCAACGCACTTCAGCTCTCCCCCATATTCCATCTTCACAAGCATATCCTGTGCGGAGATTGAATAAAAATTTGTTGACACTAATTAATGGCACAAATAATCCAGTAAACAATTGCAGCACAGAAAAAAACAAAGGAATCCTCTTTGAGCCATTATTTGTGTAAAGTATTTTCCCAAAAGACAAAGACACAGGCAACAGGTAATACTGAACTAAATGTAAAACCTCAACCTTTTTAATTTTTACCTAAACCATGTGCACAAAACTCTGGAGGGATCTAAATGCTAACTTAGAATCCAGTCAGGACGTCTGCTACTGCTGTTTGCTCGTTTTTTTTTCGTTTTTATGGGCGATCGTTTTCAGGCTTCAAGTAGCACCATTATACCAACATTTCACATTCTAGACATTGTTTTAGGTGTATTTGACCAAAGGTTTGACTGAAAATTCACATGCAAGCTTTTTTTCCAAGGCTGTGGTATTTGCCTGCAAACAATACCTTTCAGCTAGCTAAAACAGAATGTTATGCTATCACCGAGCAACATGGCTAATGCCTTTCACACAGCTTTGTCTCAACTCCAAAGAGCCACAGAAGTAAAAGCTCATAATAATAATTGAAACAATCTTTGAAAAAATGACTTACCAAGCATGGCAAACAACTCAAATATGTAGAGCAAAATATTCTGAAATGGCTTCACTTCAGCTTCGATTGGAGCCGTGCTGGGGGCGGAGTCTGTGAATTTACTCTATTGGTGTCAAAGCCCCTGTAGGAGTTCAGAGTTAAGAGGTCAAGAGTTAATGTTTCCATTGTAACACCTCCAGATTTGACAGAGAAACACTCATTTTTAACACTCAATTTTAACTACTATCATTTTACACCTCAGAGTTACATTAAAAGAATGTGACTCTACTTAGAGTAAAATTAACTCTACTTTTTCAAGAAGACTATTAACACCAAAACATTTAACACTTTTGAATTTGCTGTGTATGTTAAGATTATGTCACTACATTCTCAGATAAAACATTATTAAAAGTGTAGTTGGTGTAAAAGTTTATTGCTGCTTGTGATTAGAAATGCATTCTGGGATACCCGGCTGCCCCAAGTCCATACTAACACCAGTTCATAGCAATCGATTATCTACACAGTAAAAAATGGAGTGTCAATATTTCAGAGTAAACCTATTTTAACCTAGATAGAGTATTTACAACTCTATGAGGAGTAAACCAGCTCTAACATCAGAGTTAAAAGTCAGTGTAAAGTTTGTTAGTCACGCAGTGAAGACTTCACTCCACACAGTGTTGATTATTACCAGTCCGCAGGCGTGTGTGGCCTCAGAGCTCTAATGCGCATGGAATTTTCTCCGAAGAGCTGCCACAGTCAGGTAAGTGAAGTTAACATTCTCATACTGGTAACATTGTTTAAAAGGTATTTTTAAACTAAGTAGCTCTTTATAGTTTCACTGATGTCGAGTGAGGACATGTTAGCAGCATTTACCCATAGGTTTAATGGCATTCCAGTAGCTACATGCTAGCAGTTGCTAAAAGTTAAGATGTTCGTTATCATCCAACACAAAAAGAAAAAGAGGGAAACAGCTAAACATGAGAGGTTTTTGGACAAAGTTTGTATTTTTTCCATTGTTTAAGCACTGCTTCCAGCTAAGAGTGATACCATATATGCCCCATAGCTGCAGAAAAGGCTAACATTGTTATCTTTTTACAAAAAACCAGCTGAATATGAGAGGTTTTTGGACCAATTTTGTGTTCTCCATTCTTTAAGCACCGGTTTGAGCACCGTTTGAGCACCGGCACCGTTTCAAAAGTACCGGTTTGGCACCGGTATCAGATAAAACCTAAACGATACCCATCCCTACTTGAGATACAATTTAGGCTTAGATATATGAAAAGTGAGATTTGCATTATTGGAATTAGCAGTGAATAAATGAAGTGAAATAGAAATATATCTTTGGTTCAATCATAACTGCTAAGTTGATTAAGCTTCATTTTGTCGTAATAAAGAAGCAATTTCACTAAATACATTTTGACATGATTAAAACATGACATGATGATGAAAGATTTTTAATTTTG
Organism: Maylandia zebra; assembly: GCF_041146795.1. NCBI lineage: Eukaryota > Metazoa > Chordata > Actinopteri > Cichliformes > Cichlidae > Maylandia > Maylandia zebra. Next base: position 8,867,819 of record NC_135182.1, on the reverse strand, counting down.
TGATTATGCTTAGTTGTAGCTTCATTTAAAGGAAGAAGAGCTTGTGAATTGGAACCAACACAGGAAGAGAGATTGAAGCCATATGTGTAGAGGAATGCGGTGACATACGATACTACCTCCTGTTTTAAACAGACAAGCTGGTGCTCTCCCTCTCTTTCTCTCCTTTTATGGGAATGTCTGAATTTCTATACATACAAAGTTGCCTCCTTTTTCAGCAGATAAGCGAAAGGTTTTCTCCTTTTAAGGAAAAATGATCAGTTCCATACATGCCACTCCTACTGCTGTGGAAACTTGCTTTAAGTATAAATAAAGGATGTTCTGAATGCCCTGGGCGGTTTTTCTGTGTCACATCTGTTGAGCAGTGACTGCCCATGCGCATGTAAAAAATAGATATCTGAGTTGTGAATTTCTCCTCACATTTTCTTGGTCCTCCGAGCCGGAGGAGGAAGCATCGGTCGCTGTGTCCTGGCGTCGTGGAAACTGCACTGAAAGTCTGTCGACAGCCTCTTCGGAATGAAAGTCCAGAGACGTGAAATTCGGGTTCTGGCCAGTGTTATTAAGTGGTCCACGGCGCTGGGATCCAGTGGCTGACTTTCAACATAGCCAGAGAATCTTGGGAAGGTAAAGAAACCACTCACTTACACTCACGTAAAACGAATTTAGAAGTAATCCACCGAAAGGATTTTCAAAATAAAAGAATGAGTCTGATCCACTGCACGGATCTGTAAAAAGAGGACTAATCCGCCGAAAGGATTTTAAAATTGGGAACTTTTAGGACTGACCTGCCGAAAGGGTCTGCGGAACTGTGTAAATGTCTGTATATATGTTTGTGTTTTCTGTGTGTTGAGAGTGAATTGATTTGAACAGCACAATACGCTGCTGAATCACTCTCATTGTTATTGTCATTTTATTTCCTGTCAGTAGCTGAAGTAGTGGTGACAAAAGAGAATGGTTGAGTTCCGCCTCATAAAACTGACACCGCTCCACTAAATAGAGTGGAGTAGAAGGGCGTAGTCAGTAACCACTCTTTAAGTCTAATACCAGAGAAATCTCTGCAGTTCTGTTTTAATGGGTAATCAGCCCACTAAGTTTACTGTTGACGAACAGTGGTTAGAAAAAAAATGTCCAGGCGCCGGACAAATTAGTGTGCAAAGATGGAGAAATCCTAAAAAGACCAAATGTTCCACCTGGGAAGGAAAATGTAGCCCATCTGCACTATCACAACTTAAAGGAGCATTACTGAAAGAACTAGGAGAGACAAAAGGTTTAAAGAAAAAAGGAAAACGCACGCAAGAATTTGAATATTTCCAAGTATGGAAGCGAGAGGCAGATAGACGATGTGAGAATAAACAAAAGAAACAAGAAAAGAAAAAAGAAAAAGCAGAAGTATCATACCCCCCACCATATGCGCCCCTCCCTGGAGCAGCATCAATACTGAAGCCAACCCCCACTCCTGCTGCTGTGAAGCCAACCCCCACTTCCGCTGCTGCACGGCCAACCCCCACTCCCGCTGCTGCGACCCCCCTTAAACTATCCTGTGATCTGTTTAGACCTCAATCTGGTCTTTATGCAGAGGCACAAAACATGTTAGATGAAATGGCACTCGGCGAAAATCCACAGGAAAAAATAGGAAAAGATCGTTACGGACGAGATATGGGAGGTGATGTCGATCCACCTGCTCCTCCCGGCATTTTTCCTATGATAGCAGTACCAAACCCCAGATACGGCCAACTCACAGGGAAAGGTGAAGCAGGTGGAGAGGCACAACGTGATAATAACCCAACTACATTCGTGTTTCGGCCGTGGTCACAAAAAGATAGGCAAAATGTGTTAAAAGACGTTCCCCCTCTTAATGAAGGTTTCATACCCTGGAGAGATGCGGTAGAAATGATCAGAAGACAGTGGTATTTAAATGGTCATGAAATGCTCCAAGTAATACAAGACATACTAGGTTTAAAAATGGGAACGGTTAGGGGAGATTTCACAGGTAGCGCCGCTGATGGAACGCCCTTAACACCTGTAAGTCAAGACCTAGAAACCGCCGTCGCAAATTTATATGATCGCATCAGAGTACGATTAGCTCCAAGGGCTGACTATGGCAAAATTGGCGAAGTGAAACAAAAAGAAAATGAAACAGCGTCCGATTTTTTAGATCGCCTGCGTCCGGTTTTTAGGCAACATTCAGGAATGGATTATAATGAAGGTCCCGACGGTCCTTACCAACAGCAGCTAACAAATGCATTCCTGAATGGCCTGCTACCCTCAGTGAAATCCCACGTTGAAAAACACTGGGTCACAATGAATACGGGACCACTAGCCGACGCATTGCAACATGCCGAGCACGCTCTCCGTGTAATAAAGAAAAAAACTGCAAGAACAGGTATTTTCACATTAGATCCAGAAACAGGGTTTATCGCATTCTCAGGAGGATTTAGAGGTAACAGACAGGGACAGAGGAGAGGAAATAGAGGCAGAGGAAGAGGAGGATTTAGAGGAAAGGGCCAGAGATACGTAGGACAGACAGACTTACGCGAAAGAAGTGAAGAAAGAGATAATACGTGCTGGAATTGTGGCAAGGAAGGGCATTTCGCCAGAGATTACAGACATAAAACAGACAAACGGCAATATTTAAATGAATGACTAAATGAGAAAAAGCCTAATGAAAATGACAAAAGTATTTAATGTCCATCAATTAGTTTCTGAAGTAGAAGGCAAACCTACGCTGACAGTATATGTGAATGGCAAGCCAGTGCAGATGTTATGTGATACAGGAGCTTGTAAAACCGTTTTGAACAAAAAACCACAGGAAGTACAATTCTCAGAAGATACTTTAATAGTAAAATCAGCATCAGGTCATACTACAGTGCAACGACTGACAAAACCTTTATTTTTAGTATTAAGAGACAGCGGCAGATCATGCAAAAATCAGTGCATCTATGACCCGTCATGCCCCGTGAATCTGTTAGGAAGAGACGCACTAAAAAAGCTAAAGATAGGAGTAGTGCCAGGAGAACAAGGCATGCATGCAGAACTAATGCTAAATGATGAAGAAATAGAAAGCATCGAACCACGCCCAAATGGTTGTAAAGCGGGACCAGAGCCCCATTACTACTAGACCCTAGATCTTCCCTCATCATTCCTGCCTGTGGCCATCTCCCTGTACAACGCATCCACTTAACACACTGTTTGCTGCTACAGCTACACATGTTTCTTTTCCAAATATTTATTTATAAGTGACTTATGTATGTATGTATGTATGTATGTATATATATGTATATATTGTACTATTCTTAGTTAGCGTATTGTCTGTCTTGTCTTAATGTTGGTTTAAAATGGAGCACTGTAACAAAAAATAATTTCCCCCAGGGATCAATAAAGTATTCTGATTCTGATTCTGATTCTGATTAGAGCCATTACAACAAAAAGCCAAAATGTATTTGCCACCTACATCTGTTGTACTTCCTTATACAGAGTATCACAACACACTGCAATATAAATTAAGCCCAGGCCCAGATTCTCAATATGATGAACAAATCCACAGACTAGGCCCACAACGTTTAACACTGTAGCATTTCTATGTCACAAAAAGTGGAAATGCAGTGTGCTCAGTGATACAGAGCGAGAAAATTCAGGAAATAAACAGGATGCCAAACCCACATGTGTCAGTGGCTCATAATGATAACACAGACTGGAGAGATTTAGGGCGGGTCCTCAGAAGTGTAGAAACTGACAGATATGAGAAAACAGGGGAAGCTCAGGAAGGATGGCTACAAGGCAGAAGGACAGAATGCATGCGTTACACATTAGGATGGGTAATGACAACAATACCCACAACTCATCTATCGGACGGTGCAAACGTCTGTATGACACAGAATGATAATGAGTGACATTCATTAACAATAGAAAAGTACCCAGAGCTAGAGCAATTGCCTGATGAGTTATGGTCTTCAGGTTCGACCGACGTAGGTTTAATAAAAAATGCAGATCAAATAAAAGTGGAAACAACTACTTCACACAGACCTGTAAAACCACAATATCCATTATCTAAAGAAGCTATGGAAGGCATTAAACCTGTAATCGCGGATATGGAACAAGCAGGAATTTTAATCAAATCACATAAAGTATCATGTAACACTCCCATTTTTCCAATAAAAAAGGCGAATACAGGAAAGTTTCGTTTGGTACATGACCTTCGTGCTATTAATAGCATTACAAAAACAGTACCACCAGTGGTGGCCAATCCACATACAATATTAAATCAAGTGACACCAAAAGAACAGTGGTTCTCAGGGATTGACCTTTTCTGTGCCCCTGCACCCTGACTCACAGCATCTTTTTGGGTTCACGTTTAATGGTGAAAGATACACATACACAAGGCTACCACAAGGGTTTCAAAATAGCCCAACATTGTATGCCGAAGCATTGAAACAATCTATGTCACTGTGTACATTACCTGCACCGGGACAATATCTGCTTTACGTAGATGACATCCTGGTAACAGGACACACACAGGAGCAATGCAAAGTGAACACCTTAACTGTGTTAAAACATTTGGCTGAACAGGGGCACAAGGTTTCGCAACACAAACTGCAATTGTGGAGCCCAAAGGTTACATACTTAGGGCATACACTCACGGGAGAAGGAAAGAAACTACTAGATAGTAGAAAAGTGACTGTGCAAAATGCCCCAAAACCTTTAACAAAGCAGCAAATGATGAGTTTCTTGGGTCTCTGCAATTTCTGCAGGACCTGGATTCCAAATTATGCAGCTGAAGTTCAGCCATTACAAGACGTGATTTATGGAAAAAACTTAGCATTAAAGCATAAAATACAGTGGACTCCAGAGGCAGAGAGGGCATTTATAGATTTAAAAAATGCATTACAAACAAACACTGTACTCGCTCTACCAGACTATGACAAACCATTCTACCTGCATGTACTGTAGATGGTGGAGCAGGGTACATGAAAGCTGTGTTAACCCAAGCTTTTGGCGAAAAACAACGCCCGTTGGCGTTTTATTCCAGTAAATTAGACTGTTGACACAGGATTACCTACATGTGTACAAGCTTGTGCAGCAGCTGCAGAAGCAGTAAAAAAGTCAGCTGACATTGTACTAGGTCATACTCTAATAATTAGAGTACCGCATGCAGTAACCTCTATTCTGTTGCAAGAAAACTTATCATATCTGACTCATGCAAGACAACTATCCTATGTTGGCATTTTGTTATCACAGTCACATATACAGATTGAAAAATGCGGCCAGCTAAACCCAAGCACACTTTTAGCTACGCCAGGACAGGGTGACCCACACTGTTTTATAGAAAAGCTTGATGAAGACACCAAACCACGTGCTGACATCCACAGCACGCCACAACCTGGTTTCAGCGATATTTTTGTAGATGGTTCAGCATCTAAAAGTAGCACTGGCCAAAACTGCGTAGGTTATGCAGTAACTACAGCAGACAGTGTGATTGAAGCAAAACCTCTTACACCCTCACACTCAGCACAGAGTGCAGAACTGAAAGCAGTTATAAGAGCATGTGAACTACACAAAGGCCAATCTATAAATATTCACACTGATAGCCAGTATGTTTTCTCAGCAAGTACACCATTTTGCGAGAATTTGGCAAAATAGAGGTATGGTCACATCCACAGGTAACCCAGTACAACATGGGGACCTACTGAAGACTCTACTGGAAGTGATCACCTTGCCAAAACAATTGGCACTTTGTAAATGTGCGGCACATCAAAAAGACAACTCTGTTGTCACAAAAGGAAATAACTTTGCAGACCAAACAGCAAAGCAGGCTGCACAACAAACGATAACGCTTCTAACATCCGAACGTTGTACACAAATACCACTTGACGTACTAAGAGATGAACAAAAAGCTGCAACAACCACTGAACAGAACAAGTGGCTGAAATGTAGAGCACAACTAAAAGATGATTTAATGGTTTGTGATGGAAAACCAATATTACCAAAGTCTCTACACAAAACAGCAGCCTTAGTGACCCATGGTATAACGCATGTGTCAACAGGAGGGATGTTAAAGATAATTAATACACATTTCTACACTATAAATTTTGAAACTTCAGCAAAAGAATTTGTAAGAACATGTCTAATCTGTCAAAAACACAATTCACAAGGAAATTTAAGACCTAAGAGAGGCCAGTTCCCCACACCACCTCATCCATTTCATACCATCCACATGGATTTTATTGAACTGAATGAATGTCAAGGATCAAAATATGCTTTAGTGATTATAGATGTGTTTTCAAACTGGCCAGAGATATACCCAGTAAAAAGGAATGATGCAATCTCCGTTGCAAAATGTTTATGTAATCATTTCATTCCCACTTATGGCATTCCTTCATTGATTAGATCTGACAATGGCACACATTTTGTCAACGAAGTTATCAGAAAAGTTTCAGAAGTATTAGATTTTAACATTAAAAATCATTGTGCATACCATCCTCAGAGTGCAGGATTAGTAGAAAGAACTAACGGCACTATAAAACAAAGACTGAGGAAATGCATGGAAAAAACAAAAAGACCATGGCCAGAATGCATAGGTCTAGTAAAAATGTGGATGAGACTAACTCAGGGCTCCCAAAAATTGACACCATTTGAAATAATTCATGGGAGACCTTTTCCACTACCAATAACAAGGGAACCAATAGATAAATCTGTTAGAGAGATAACTTTAGCAGAATGGATGGTAAAGCTACTAAAAAACAAGGACATTGTGTTGAACAATAAACTGCCTTGTGATTCCTCTCCAATCTCTTGCAGATTAAAGCCAGGCGATTGGGTCCTTATACGAGTACTCCAGAGAAAGAATTGGAACTCACCCCGGTGGGAAGGTCCATACCAAGTACTCCTAACGACGCCAACAGCTTGCAAAATCGCTGAGAGGCCCTCTTGGATCCACCAGAGCCATTGCAAAAAAGTGGAAGTGAGTGACAGCACAACCTAAAGACACCACCACCCCGACTCTTTGGTGATCTACAGGTGAAGGGAGGGCTGATCGGGTATATCCCGCCTTCTACTTCTCGCCTGTAGTCTACTCACCAGAGTAAATCGGTGTGTCTGGTCATCATGAAGATTATTCTGTTTACCACCTTGGCCCTGCTACTTACAACATGGACTCTGATGCACTTAAAGGATCAAGAAGCCAACTTGCATAGAAGGGCATGGACATATGACAACTCACACTTGGCTGAAGTGACACAGGACCACATCCATCCCTGGATGAACAACGCCTGGTATAGATAATATATAATCGCACAGAAGGCAAAGATTGTTATATATGCTCACACATGCCTGCTACAACACAGCATGCTACATTATATGGCAGACCTATGAACATGACTCAAGTGACATGCGCAGCAAGCTTTGCCAGTCTAGGTTATCAATATTCAGGAATTGTCTTAAACCACAGCGACCCCCTGACTATTGGACTTCGAGATGGCACCTGTGACCAATTCTTTTGGGTTAACTTGAAGGTTAAACAAAGACATGAAGCACTGCATTTCCCGGTATTCCTAGACAATCCAATAAAATGGGAGCATATGAGATGTTATCGCCAGACGATAGGAACCATCGATTTAGGGACCACCAGGAACTGTGTAGGAACGTAAACACATGCACTTGGTGGCCCAGTGAAGAACAACGGTCCATCTAACGTACCGTTATTGGGTACAGGGAATGGCATGGTTATGTGGACAGCATGCCTATTTCGTACTCCCAGAGCAGTGGATAGGCACATGTGCCCCTATATTCATCTCTGACCACACATTCAAGATAACGGCAATCAAGAGCTTCCAATCTACGAGAAGGAAGCGAGAAGCCCAGCAAGTGGAGCCACATGATTCCGTGTGGGGCACTGACGTACTGAAAGAATTTAAAACATGGACTGCTGGACAAAAGATTGCCCATGCAATATTTCCATGGATTGGAGTTGGAAAACATGCCCTGCGTATTGAAACTCTAGATTATCGTTTTGGGCTGTTTTTATATGCATCGACCACCATCAACAACGAGCAAAATCAGGAAATTGATGCCATAAGAATAACTGTTATGCAACACAGAGTTGCTCTGGACATGATCTTGGCAGAAAAGGGTGGACTGTGTGTTTTGTTCAATACAACTTGTTGCACATATATTCCAGACAATGTGCATTCTGATAATATGACAAATGCTCTACAATTACTTAGAAATGTTCAACAGGCACAGGTAACCGATTGGGCAAATTCACAAAGTAATTGGTGGGATTGGTTTATGAGCGGCTCATGGAGAACATTGATGTTTAAGGTTTTGATGTTTTTTGGCCTAATACTTATCATGTTTTGTATCTGTACTACATGCATTATCCCCTGTGTAAGAGGAATTGTATCAAGAATGATATTTCAATCTCTTGTTGCATATGTCACTGTGCCAGATGAGGAAGAAGGAGAAGACGATGAGTATGAAACTAATGTGATGAATGATTATGTTTGAATGATACACATTTTATGACGACCAGACCGAAAGCACTCACAATGTAGGGTCTGTGTCTGAAACACATTGATGTATCTCTTTAATTTCAGCTACAAACAGGAGGGAATGGTGAAAGATTTTTAATTTTGTGATTATGCTTAGTTGTAGCTTCATTTAAAGGAAGAAGAGCTTGCGAATTGGAACCAACACAGGAAGAGAGATTGAAGCCATATGTGTAGAGGAATGCGGTGACATATGATACTACCTCCTGTTTTAAACAGACAAGCTGGTGCTCTCCCTCTCTTTCTCTCCTTTCATGGGAATGTCTGAATTTCTATACATACAAAGTTACCTCCTTTTTCAGCAGATAAGCGAAAGGTTTTCTCCTTTTAAGGAAAAATGATCAGTTCCATACATGCCACTCCTACTGCTGTGGAAACTTGCTTAAGTATAAATAAAGGATGTTCTGAATGCCCTGGGCGGTTTTTCTGTGTCACATCTGTTGAGCAGTGACCGCCCATGCGCATGTAAAAAATAGATATCTGAGTTGTGAGTTTCTTTATCTTCTAACAATTTCTCCTCACACATGACCTCAACTATCTCATTGTTATCATCTCAGTCTCCCTTCAGGCAGAGAACAACTTCTTAGCTGACACTACTGTTGAAGTTTTTGAAATTTTAATCCTATGATTTATTTCATTTGATTTAATGGTGAATGAACAGGCACATTCTTGATTTTAACCATGATTGTAAAGTTGTATTTTCCTAGATTGAATCATGGACATATTAATGGAAATGATTAATATTATATATATTCTTTTGTGTCTCCCTCCAGGCAGCTTCGCACACCCACTAACATCCTCCTCCTCTCTCTGGCTGTCTCAGATGTTTTTGTGGGTCTCCTGTTACTGCCATTAGAAATATTTAGAAGTACAACCTGCTGGGTACTTGGTGATCTTATGTGTTTACTTTATATTTATATGACCAGCAACATTGTCTGTGCTTCAATAGGGAACATAGTTCTCATCTCAGTTGACCGTTATGTGGCGATTTGTGACCCTCTGCATTACCCCACCAGAATGACTGTGGCGAGAGTCAAATTTAGTGTTTGTCTGTGTTGGTTTTATGCTGTTTTCTACTGCAGTCTCTACATGAAGGATATCCTAGTTGAACCAGGCAGGTATAATTCCTGCTATGGAGAGTGTGTGTTTGTCATTAATGATATTGCAGGGATTTTTGACCTAGTTTTCTCTTTTTTTGCTCCAGTTATTATCATCACAGTTGTTTATATTTGAGTGTTTGTGGTGGCTGTGTCTCAGGCTCGAGCCATGCGGTCTCATGTCACTGAATCAAGCAAACAAATCGGAGCTGAAAGCAGCCAGGACTCTTGGGATTCCTGTAGTTGTGTTTCTCTCCTCTCTTTGAACTCTTGCAGAGTCTCCTGCACTATTTTCCAGACATACTGCTTGTTTTCATAAACCTCTGTGCAGTTTTTCCCAGAGTAAATAACAGCCAGAGGTCTCCTCACTTCTCTGTTGTATATGGACTGTTGCGAAACAAAGAGGGGATGCAACACATAGTAAACATTGCCCTTTCCCAGAGACGTGTTGCTGCCATCATATTGAAACTGATCAATGTTCCCCCCACACACTATTAGATACTTAAATGGAGAAACCTCATGAACACAAGCATGCTCCCACGCACAGATTTGCACACAGATACAGACTCACAATATCTTAGTCGACTGCTGTCTCTAAACATGTCATGTATCATTAATACTCTGTCCTGCTCAGTAACATTTAATATTTATTATTTAGTGGTACTTATGCATATGTTGGTTGTTGCTATGGTTTGCCTGCTATGTTGTTTCTTTTTAACAGGCGTTGAAGCAGATGTTCAGTGTGTTTTCAACAATTCTGATTGCTGCACTGCGAGACAGGGCAAGCAAAAAAAGTTCCATGTCCTCTTTTTAAATATTTGGTGTATTTTCTGTTACTTGTTATTTTGGGAATACAAATTGTATTTATGAGGTTTACAAATTATTGCAATTTGTGTTTTCTTTTTAATGTTTTTGGCATTTAGCCACGCAAATAGCCTGGTGTGGAGTCAAATCCAGGCCTTGGCAGTAGATTTTTGTCGTACGGGCTGCCTGCTCAATCAATCAACAATGCCAGCACCCTGCATTCTGTGTTTTTCTTTTTTCTTTTTTTACATTTTACAGAGAGCCACATTTTTTTCCTTCATATTTTTAAAGGGTGCACATTTTCAAGATTCAATCAAATAGAAGTGCCTGTAATTTAACATTTATTGTTCATGTCTTGTCCCACAAGCGTAATCACAGACAACAGTTGATTCTGTGACTGCTGATTATAACTACGTTGACAGAAAAACTAAAAACTGTATAAAAGTCTGTATTGTCACTGCAGTTACAGAATGACTGAAATCTCAGTGCTAGGAGGTTTTGTATATATGTTATAACATCATCATATGAAACTGTATGATGTCAGTTTTGTTGGAACAACACTAACTTAGGTATCTTGATTATAAATGAAACTAACATAAGCATCAATTACACAGTAAGAACAAATTAATTGTGCCATAAATCAAGGATTGTATTGATTGCCTGTGTGTATTCAGCTTATCTGGATTAGGTGCTGCATAAAATGTTCATCTTAACTCTTACATACTGATTGTAAAAGGAGAACAGAGACAATTGGATGGCTGATTTGTAGATGACTGTTTTTAGGCCCAAGTTTGTAGTTTTGGCCATTAAAATGTAAATCTTCTGGTTTTAATTGTGATAGATATGTTTGGATGGGAGACGGAGAAATCAAAAGTGAAAAGTACAAGAGGTTGTGTGCACAAAAAGAGGGAGGATATCATTCTCCAGGGAGCACAACAGTAGATGGGAGGTATGGTAGAAGGAGATAAATTTGTTGTATGACAGAAAATTCTGATTAGACTGCTGCAGGAACCTGATGATGGAGATCCAGATGCATCCAGAGGCAGAGCTCTGTTTTCCAGAGCTACTGAACAGTTCCTGCAGGAAGCCGACACTTCACTGGTCCAAAACGGTGCTCCTGAACGTTGGGCTTTCGTCCATCTCTCTGATCACTGCTGCTCTTAATCTGTTCATCATCATCTCAGTCTCCCACTTCAGGCAGAGATTAACCTCTCAGATGAAACTAAAGTTCAACTTTTAGAAAATCAAGTTTAGTAATTAGTTAGTAAATTAGTTAAGTAATTAATGAATTATGTCAAGATGAATGTCCTGTGTGTACTTCATCATGACTGTATAGGTTTTATTTCCTTAATTGCACCATGCCTCTAATAGAACATCTTCATTGAAGATATTTTGACATGATTAATGTGTAATTTATAATTTTCTGTCTCCCTGCAGGCAGCTCCACACTCCCAGTAACATCATCATCCTCTCTCTGGCTGTCTCTGACTTTTTTGTCTGTTTTTTGTTGATGCCGGTAGAAATCTTCAAAAACACGGCCTGCTGGGTATTTGGTGATCTCATGTGTTCACTTTATACTTATCTGAGCTGCATTCTTATCAATGCTTCATTTGAAATGATTATTCTCGTATCAGTTGACCGCTATGTGGCTATTTGTGACCCTCTGCATTACCCCACCAGAATCACTGTGCCGAGAGTCAAACTCAGTGTTTTTCTGTGCTGGCTTTATGCTATTTTGTACAACATCATCTATACAAAGCATGCCCTGATAAACCCAGGCAGGTATGGTTCCTGCTATGGAGAGTGTGTTTTTGTTGTTGATGATATTATTGGAATTGTTGACTTTGTTGTATCTCTTATAGTTCCAGTTACGATCATCGTAGTTCTGTATACGAGAGTGTTTGTGGTGGTTGTGTCTCAGGCTCGTGCCATGCGCTCTCATGTTACAGCTGTCACACTTCAGCGGCCACTGAATCAAGCAAACAAATCTGAGCTGAAAGCAGCCAGGAACCTTGGGATTCTTGTAGTTGTGTTTCTGGCGTGCTACTGTCCATTTTACTGCTACTTTTTTCTTGCAGGCAATGATCCAGCTGCTTCTTCTGCATCTTCTATCCTCATTGTTTATTATTTTAACTCTTGCCTAAACCCATTAATGTATGCACTGTTTTACTCCTGGTTTAGAAATGCTGTTAAACTTATCATCACTCTGCAGATATTAAAGGCTAACAGCAGTGAGATCAACATACTACAGAGATAATGCGGAGTGACTTGACTAACATCTGCTATATAAAGATTTCAAATCCAGTAAATGAATGTGTCCATAGTCTGGAAATATAAAAATGCTGTCTTCTATGTATTGAGATGTGTATGAATTCAGTACGATAAAATTTGTTTAAATGTTAACATTTAAGTTAACTTGAACATGAAGAGCATTCAGCTTAAGCCACTTTCTATTTTATAACCAATAATGACATTGACTTTGGCTGTGTTTCTTAAACACACATTGATTTACAGCTGTGTTGTTTTTCTAGCTCTGATACAATTGTATCATATGCTTAATACCAAAAAATTTTTTTCTCAAAAATCAAAAGTTAGCTAACTATTTCCACACCTGTGAATATGGCTAATATATTAATTAGCATCTCAGTAAATGTTACCTTTTAAATATATCATAACAGTTTTGAGGAAAAAGAAGCCAATCATGCTAAAAATCCATCAATAGAAGAGAAGCAGGTATGTAGGTTGTTTAAGTAGATTGTTTTATCTAGTTAATAAAAATGTTTTTTCTAGCTTTAACTGCTGTTTTTAATGAACTTTCAAGATAATGAAGTTGACAAATATGTAAACTTCCTTGAGAAAAAGTAAAGAATTTCCATGAAGGAACTGTTACTAAAATATAGTTAAAAGTAGAAACTGATAGCACACCATTAAACATGCCCTGCAAAGTTTGCCTCCCCTAATTTAGCTGAGCTGAGCTGAGCTAACGTGGCTAACTAGCCTTACAGTTATGCTGTTTTTTGATGCATTAGCATTGCAGTCTTCTTTCAAACCTCACTTTTAAACTTAGTATTCTGTAAACCTCAGGTGGGTTACGTTTGCATCTGGCAATAAATATCTATATGTACATAATTTTTCTGTTGTAAGGATAGTTGAGACTTGCTAGAGTCTTAAGCTACTTTCATTTTCATTAATGCTTTATAATGGTACGACACTCCATTTACATGAGGTCAAACAAAATACTTAACAACTAGTAAGTGCCTGAATTAACTATGAATTACAATATGAAATAAGTATTAATAAAACCTCCATTAACACACTCAAACAATGCACTTATATCTTAATCATTATATATATATAAATGTGCTTCTAAATACTTGAATCACTTATTTAGACTTTGTACATTTTACCATGAACAAGTTATATATGAGTTTATTAATCAAGAATAAACATTTATATATTTGTTTATAAATTACACACCAAGGATGAGCAACACTTTATAAATGATCAGAGGTGGAGGAAGATCTCAGCCTGGGCGTCTATTGTCTTGTGTAGTCTGGAAGATGAGTGGATGGCGGGGTGGGTGGAGTTTTCTCTGTGGTGGGGTCGTGTGGGCTAAGTCCTGGGCTCTGTGGGGCCAGGCAGCGCCACCGAACTGTGCCCCGGTCCGGATGGGCCTGGGCCCCCTTTCCCTGGCGGGTTGCAGAGTATGGAGATGCCTACTGGGGTCAGCAGGGGAGCTGGCCCCAGGGAGGGGTCACTTGCCCCTCCCTTCCTTCCTTTCACCCCTGCGTCATTGCCCACCTCTCAATTTTAAATACACGTAGACACTGAGGGCTATCAGGACAGGCTATGCGCTTACCTGCTGCTCTCTGGCAGGTAGCTCCATGTCCTCCTAGGTTTTAAATGCACCTTAGAACACACATGCATCAACACTACATATGAGCGGGCAGAAGAAGCTTTGGAGTCTTTACACACCCCCGTTCTCTGCAGCCTGTCGGAGTGGGGGGGCTAGGAGGAGGAGATGGCCGCCCGATCAGGGTCTGGAATGTGGGGCCTCCCTGCTGCTGCCGAGTCAGGGCAGTCTGCTTCTCTCCACCCCAGAGAAAAGGGTAACACTACCTGGCTTGGGTGCAGTTTCCCCCCCTCCGAGGGCGCAGCTGGCTGCCGGCGGAGCTCACGGGCAGCCCCCCCTCCTGGCTTCTGCTCCGCAGCTACTGAGTGATCCCTCATCTGGGACTCTCCTCAGCTCTTTCTGGGACAGTGGCGCGGCTGCCCCTCTGTTGGTCTTCCTTGGTTTCTTGTGTTCTGGGGGCCTCTGGATGTCTGGAGTTTTGATCTCCTCCATACCTGCTTCATGCCCTGGAGGACGGGGCTGTGGCCCCCCCCACACCCTCTACCAGATCATTACATGAAGGAACCTTTTAAATACAAGCGTGCTCATGCTCACAGGTGTACACACGGGTGCTCACACACACAAACTACACCCTTTTTGGCTCCTACCTCAAAGCACACTGTGCGCTGTTGTTTTTCCCTTTATCCCCGTCCCTCTTCCCCGCTGTTTTTCTTTCCCTCTTTCTTTCTCCCCTTTCTTTTCCCCAGTCAAGTCTGTCCCGTATTTAACAAGTGAAAATAAAATAAACAATAAAAGGTGAATCAAATTGACCATTACGGCAAGGCTGGGATGGTCAATTTGGTAAAGTAAATCCGTTGGGCATCTTTCTTTGCCTTTAGACAATAATTCTGATGGCAGAAGAGCCAAACGGGACAGGCAAAAAAAAAAAAGGGTTCATTAATAGGAAGGGATGTAGAAGTGAAACCATGGGTGTGGTCTGTACAACAGTTGGTCCAGTTTCAATTTCTTTAACACTATGACTTTGTGTTAAATGATTATGCCTCTTCCTGTTAACCATCATTTGACACATTGTTGTTATTGTGACCAGAAGATCTCTTTTTTTTTTATCCATGTCCACTTTCTTTGAACCCAAAGCCTTTCTTACTCCCTCTTCCCATGCTGCACGTGCCTTATCATAATTCTCTTTTGCTTTTTGATGCAGGGCTTGTATTGTATCATTAGTTGGGAGTGGTGCTCCTGGATGTGTAGTGAGAAATCCTTTTTCCCACGCCATCCAGACATCATCGAAGCATTTTTACGATTTTGCCCTTTTTTTCTTCTCCGTTTCTCTTTCCAACATTTGGCATTTACAAAGTCCTTGAGGTGTCTCATATTGCTGGGAGCTGCTAGTTCTTCTTCATTGAATGTTGCAGGGGTGGTAGTAGCCATTGTAATTTTTCTTTTATATTTCACTCTTCCTATATAATTATACCTTAATTATTTTGTTGCTCGTGTATTCATTTACTGTTTTTAATTTGTTATTACTTATTTCAACATCATCTGTTATTTTATTATTCTTCCAATTATTTTCAATTTCTTTCTTTCGTTGCTTAATCTTTTTTTGAATTGCCAGTATTTCTTTATGCTTTATCACTACTCTTTGTTGATCAATCAATTAATTTTTTTTATCCTGTCCTCAATTTTTTTCCTTAAGTTCTTACTCAATGAATTTATTTATTGTACTTGTTTTATTTATTAACAGTAAATGGACTAATTCTATACTACTTTGATACTACTTTTTCACTTTTATTCAGCCCTCCCTCTCTACAGGTTTTACACCTTTTAAACAAAACAAGTACCAAACCAAAAACAGACAAATACATACCACAACAACTACACGTAAAATAATCACATCGTGACGCCTCTGCCTTTCTAAATGGAGGGACATTAACTGCGCGTGTATGTAAGCGTGTAAAACCTGCAGATAGTCAGATTAACATTTTGTCTCTATCTGCCATTCTGCAATTTATTCCATATAAACAATAACGTGGCGCACAGCGTGACGTGAAAAAAGGCACATACCTTTGACATTGCGTGACGAACTCTGTATTTCTCGTCCACACTAAACGCAAAAAAGGAGTTTTAAAAAAATCTCAGTTTTCGGTGATTCGAAACGCCGTTTACGTGTGGACGAAACAGCTGCGTTTTCACAAATACCCGTGTAGGTGTGGACGTAGCGTAAAAGAGTTAGTAGTTTATTTCATTGCTACCTGTAATTTATTGCAGATTACTTGTATTTGCTTAATTGTTTACTAAATATTTGAGGTGTGAAATAAACTGCAATGGAGCAAAATATGGGTGTTTGTGGTTGGAGGATGTGTGCGTGTGCACGCGGGTGCGCGAACATTTTTCTTGTAAAACAAAGGGGGGCGCAGCAAAAAAAGTTTGGGAACCACTGCCATAGACCAAAAACAGTGACAAACAAATACATACATTTACACCCCTATGCTCAAAACCATATTCGGCTTGCTCCTTACTTATTGAAAAAATCTGTGTATATGCCCCGTTTTTTCCCAAGTTCAGACACGGGTTGATTCTCAAAGAAAATAAATAGCAACATTAATTTGACATAGCATAGACCTTGTTAGCTGATTGGAGTAAAACCTTAAATTGGAGGAACAGGTCCAACTTGCCTACACCAAGTCTACTTCCTGTGTGCAGAGATGTGTGGAGTCTGTAAAAGTCCTTAAAGGTTTCAAGTAAAATGTCCAAAAGTCTAGGGGAATGTGTCTGTGTGTGTGTGTGTGTGTTTGAAAGGGGACAGCAAGTTCAAAATGGCGTGAGATTTCTGTTGCAGCTGGCCTACCACACTCTGTTTTGGAGCACGGGAAAAAATCAACTGGTCCATCAACAGGATTGGCTCATCATCAATATCAGATCCAATCTAACGCATTTAACAAAAAACCTGACCTGTCAACGACAGTGTCATAGGACATACTGAGTTTGTAAAAATTAACACTTCACAATTTGTTAGCAAATAAAAAATTACTGCTTGTAACATTAACCATGCTTACAATTGAAAATAAAATACCAAAATATGTAACACTCTTTTTAAATGCTTCTTCAGTCTTCTCTCAATAATTTAAATATTTACAATTTCAATCACATTCTGAATAAAAAATACCACTGCAGGACATTGCCTCAAGTTTTCTTTTAAGCAAAATAAAGTATAGCTTTCTACAAAACACTGTAAACTATTTCTTCAGTAAATGTTAGAAATATTTTACTCACAGTGAACTCATAAAAAGTGAAAATAAATAATGAACAGGTAAAATAATTTGCTCACCGATCTCACAAGAGGACATTTTAGAAATGACACTCTCTCTAAGCCCTGATTTTCTACGACCAAAAATGCAGAGAGAATCAGAACTAGTTAATAGTAATTACATTTGAACACACTGTTTTAGCAGTATACATGCATAAAATAATTTTTAGTATCTGCAGTGAGTGCTAACTCTTCTTTCTGTATCATTTTTGTAAGTTTTACTGTGAATCTCGGTGTCCTTATTTTGTGCTAGTGTGCTCAGAGCTCATGTGGCAGCCACCAGAAAAGAGGAAGGTCTGTGCTCTCTCAGATGGAGATGGCAATTGGGACAATGCACCAACTACTAGAGATATTAGAGGAATATTAGAGATTGGATATTAGGGATGAGGTCCACAGACTAACCCTGATAGGTCCCCTTCTTCACTTTGATTGCTCCCTTCAGCCAGTTTACTAATAGTTTATTGTAAGAACAAATTATGTTCACCAAGTGAAAGTTGCATTTGAGAATACAATAGGTGAAGTGAAATTGGAGTGGAGCAGGAACTCCGCAGGTGAAGCAAATGCAAAGAAATCAAAATTGCCCACATGAGAGAAAGACAGAAATAACAGGAGAGAGGACTGGGAGAGAGAAAAAGAGGCACAGCAGAGCAAAGGAAAGAGAGGTTGAACAAAATAAATTAGGTGTATGACAGTCCAAGAGGTTGTGCAGAGAGAAATAGGAGCGAATTCTACAGAGCATGAATGAGAGGAGGAGACAGATCAGACGCAGAGATAAATCTGCTGTATAATAATGAGATCAGGTCAGAGAGCTGCAGAGGTTGTAGTTGTCTGATGATGGAGATACAGAAAGGAGCTGAGCTCTGTTTTCCACAACTCCTCAACAGCTCCTGCAGGAAGCCGACGCTTCGCTGGTCCAAAGCTGTGCTCCTGAACATTGTCCTGTCCTGCATCTCTCTGCTCACTGCTGCTCTAAACCTTCTCGTGATCATCTCAGTCTCCTACTTCAGGCACATATAATGTTTCTAAAACTTAAACTGTATCTTCATTTAAAAAGTTTAACACCATGATTTATTATCTAAATTGAAATTAATTTGGCACATTCTTGGTCAATTTAAACCACAATATTTAATTTTTATACACCTTAATGTCTTTGTCTTACAGTCTTAATAATGGACCTTTTTACATTTTAAAATTACTAATATATTCTTTTTTGTTCTATTTCAGGAAGCTTCACACACCCAGCAACATCCTCCTGCTCTCTCTTGCTGTCTCAGACTTTCTCATGGGTCTCTTGCTGATGCCAGCAGAAATCCTTAGAAGCATGACGTGCTGGGTACTTGGTGATCTTATGTGTTCTGTTTATTTTTTTCTGACTGTAAACATTACCTGTGCTTCAATAGGGAACATAGTTCTTATATCGATTGACCGTTATGTGGCTATTTGTGACCCTCTGCATTACTCCACGAGAATTACTGTGGCAAGAGTCAAACTCAGTGTTTGTCTGTGTTGGTTTTATTCAACTTTCTACTGCAGTCTTTATACGCAAGAAATGCTGATTGAACCAGGCAGGTATAATTCCTGTTATGGTGAGTGTGTGCTTGTCATCAGTGATTTTGCTGGAATGGTTGACCTTATTTTATTTTTTATTCTTCCAGTTTCTGTCATCATAGTTCTGTATACAAGAGTATTTGTGGTGGCTGTGTCTCAGGCTCGTGCCATGCGCTCTCATGTTACGGCTGTCACACTTCAGCGTTCATTGAATCAAACAAACAAATCTGAGCTGAAAGCAGCCAGGACTCTGGGGGTTCTTGTAGTTGTGTTTCTGTCATGCTACTGTCCATTTTATTGCTACTCTCTCACTGATAAAAATGCTGTCAATGATCCAGCTACATCTTTTGTGATCTTTATCTTTTATTTTAACTCTTGTATAAACCCTTTGATCTATGCCTTGTTTTACCCCTGGTTTAGAAATGCTGTTAAACTTATTATCACATTGCAGATATTCAAGCATAACTCCTGTGAGGCCAACATACTATAAAAAGACTATGAACCCTGCTCCAGTAAACTGCTTTAAATCAGGAAATTGGCCCATGTGGTAATCTACTGCATTAATTACACAGGGGGAAAAAAGCATTTTTGACCACTTCAATTCCACGAACACTAGCATTCAAATTACTTATGCCAGTAATCATCCACAACTATTTTCAGTTGCAGATGATAAAGGACTCAGAAACTTTATTCATGCAAGCCCATATGACAGAGAATGTGCATCTTTTTGCTTTGCATATTTTAATTTATATTTTATTGTGTTGTGGTTTGCAGTGTTTTGTGTTGTTTCACTTTAAATTTGTTTAAAAGGAAAAAGCTGAAATTTAAATAGTTAGGAGTTGAAATGCAAATAGTTGGTTTTTGTATTTTATAATTTATTTATTACATTTTACATGATGTGAATAAATAAAAGTATCACCCAAGCGAAAATATAACAAAGTGCGCCATACAGTCAAATGCCACAACGAGCAATCCCTTTCACGTCCCCATAGCATAGCTACCCGGAAGCCATTATGTCCTAAACTGCACCTAGCTGCTACTGTGGGGATATTTCCAGGCCTAACCTGGGCTTACCATAGAACCAAGTTCGCCAGAGCTCATATTATATTTTTACATGTTGTGGAGCCATTTTTGGGAGCATTTCAAGTTGATATACATCAGTACAACCATTATAGCCCAAATTTTAATAATATGTCTGCATTAAGTGCATAGTACTTACATAAATTGCAACAAAGTGCAATAAACTACAAAAAGAATTAAAATTGGTTTTTTTTAACATATATTTCTAGTTAGAGAAATTTAAGAGGCTTATCCCTCAAAACTGTAAATACAAAAAAGTTGCACAAAATAGTTTCCCACCACAGGAAATTTATTTTAAGTGTCTTCATATTATTATTTCTGAAATACACCAATTTTTATATACTGCAGCAAAAACGAAAATAAATATTATAATGCAAATTTGCAAAAAAAAACAGCATATGCATCAAAAGAAACTATTTTCAGCAGTGCAATATGAGTCCTAAGCATCCCAGAAAATTCTTTATTTATCACATGCATAGTCATACGAGCACAACACACAGTGAAATGTTTCTTGAATGCTCCTTTGACTGTGCAAAAAACAACATTATATGCAAATGGTGTTAGAGGAATGGCTGTAACCCATATCCCTTATAATATAAGAGTAAATGGAACAACCAAGGTTAAAAAATAGTCCCAGTAATGCAGCGTATGAGAATCACACATTCTCTCTAGCAGGGATTACATCTGCCTAGTTGAATTGGATTATCTGTTGCAAACACACTGCTATAGAAAACAGAACAAGGCTAAGAATTGCTGACAAAATTGACCAATATTAGCACATGCATGAAGACAGACATGTCTGTCTGTCTTCCGAACTTGTCCCTTTGGGTCCCATTTGGAAACACTGTGGACAGACCACTCAAAGTGCAGGGCCTATTGCCCATTGGTACATTATTGCTACCTAGTGGTATTAGGTGTAGTCTAGAAATTTTGAAAGAAAAAAAAAAAAGCTACTCTTAACTACATTACCCACATTAACCATTCATTATAGAGTTGATTCGGCAGATTTTTACACTAGACACCCTTCATGACATAACCCTCAAAGGATTTACGTTTTCTCTCAAGCTTGAACCAGGGATTGTTTGCTTGACAGTTAAACATATAAATCACTACACTATGGATCAAATTGCCTTCAAAAGGGATAAAAAAAAAAGTTTAGTATGACTTGGAATGTAGCTCGATATCTTTCACTTCGTGAACAGTTTTGCATCAATCCATCTATCTTCTTCCACTTATCGGTGGCTGGCAGGGGCAGCAGCCTAAAGAGAGAACCCCAGACCTCCCTCTCACCAACCAACTCCTCCAGCTTGTCCAGGAGAGAGCATCCCAGTGAAACACTAGGACCATCTCTGAATTGTGGCCACCGCCCTTACATCTTATACACAGAGACAGAGACAAAGAACATTCCACAAACTCTTACATGTTGGCCCCTCTTGGGGAGGGGGGGGGGGGGGGGGCTATACCTTCTCCCTTGCAGAGAGAATTATTACCTCGTTTTCTGCTTGGCCGTCACCTAAGGACTTACATCCCTGATGTGATTAACACAACAGAAAAGAAACCTGCTTCCACAAACACCTAACACAGAATGTGCCTGGGATGCATCATTATCAGATGCTTGAACCACCTCAACTGGCTCCTTTCGATGTGGAGAAGTAGCAGCTCTACTCTCAGCCCCTCCTGGATGGCTGAACTCCTCACCCTATCTCTAAGGGAGAAAGAAACCAGCCATCCTTCAGAGAAAGCTTATTTCCGCTGCTTGTATCCATGATCTCATTCTTTTGGTCACTACCTAAACTTTGTGACCATAGGTTAGGGTGGGGACAGAGATCGACCGGTAAATCAAGAGATTCACTTTTATGTTTAACTGTCTCTTCACCCTTCAGACTGGTACAGCGTCTGCGTCATTGTAACCACAGCACGAATCCGTCTGACACTTTTTGTGCAAAATATAGCTTCAGTTTCATGATCTTAGTTGTTTGTTTGTAATAAGTGGTTATTTTGGGTTCTGTTGCCTTCCTATCAGCTTGAAGTAGTCTAGCCATTCTCCTCTGACATCAACAAAGGATTTCAACCCAGAAAACTACAGCACACTGAATAATTTTCTCATTTCAGACCACTCCATAAACTCTGGAGATGTTTGTGCAGAAAAATCTCAGTACATCAGTATGTCTCTGAAATACTCAGATCCACTGGTTTGACATCAACAATTATGCCACATTTACTCATCTTTTTTTCATTTTTTGATCCTCGGTTTGACCTCCAGCAGGCACCACCTTGATTATATCGACATGCCTAAATGCTTTGACTATCTCTACTTTTAAAATTAGGCTTAAAACTTTCCTTTTTGCATATAGTTAGGGCTGGATCAGGTGACCCTGAATCCTCCCTTAGTTACCCTGCAATAGTTATACAGGGAGTGCAGAATTATTAGGCAAATGAGTATTTTGTCCACATCATCCTCTTCATGCATGTTGTCTTACTCCAAGCTGTATAGGCTCGAAAGCCTACTACCAATTAAGCATATTAGGTGATGTGCATCTCTGTAATGAGAAGGGGTGTGGTCTAATGACATCAACACCCTATATCAGGTGTGCATAATTATTAGGCAACGTCCTTTCCTTTGGCAAAATGGGTCAAAAGAAGGACTTGGCAGGCTCAGAAAAGTCAAAAATAGTGAGATATCTTGCAGAGGGATGCAGCAGTCTCAAAATTGCAAAGCTTCTGAAGCGTGATCATAGAACAATCAAGCGTTTCATTCAAAATAGTCAACAGGGTCGCAAGAAGCGTGTGGAAAAACCAAGGCGCAAAATAACTGCCCATGAACTGAGAAAAGTCAAGCGTGCAGCTGCCAAGATGCCACTTGCCACCAGTTTGGCCATATTTCAGAGCTGCAACATCACTGGAGTGCCCAAAAGCACAAGGTGTGCAATACTCAGAGACATGGCCAAGGTAAGAAAGGCTGAAAGACGACCACCACTGAACAAGACACACAAGCTGAAACGTCAAGACTGGGTCAAGAAATATCTCAAGACTGATTTTTCTAAGGTTTTATGGATTGATGAAATGAGAGTGAGTCTTGATGGGCCCGTGGCTGGATTGGTAAAGGGCAGAGAGCTCCAGTCCGACTCAGACGCCAGCAAGGTGGAGGTGGAGTACTGGTTTGGGCTGGTATCATCAAAGATGAGCTTGTGGGGCCTTTTCGGGTTGAGGATGGAGTCAAGCTCAACTCCCAGTCCTACTGCCAGTTTCTGGAAGACACCTTCTTCAAGCAGTGGTACAGGAAGAAGTCTGCATCCTTCAAGAAAAACATGATTTTCATGCAGGACAATGCTCCATCACACGCGTCCAAGTACTCCACAGCGTGGCTGGCAAGAAAGGGTATAAAAGAAGAAAAACTAATGACATGGCCTCCTTGTTCACCTGATCTGAACCCCATTGAGAACCTGTGGTCCATCATCAAATGTGAGATTTACAAGGAGGGAAAACAGTACACCTCTCTGAACAGTGTCTGGGAGGCTGTGGTTGCTGCTGCACGCAATGTTGATGGTGAACAGATCAAAACACTGACAGAATCCATGGATGGCAGGCTTTTGAGTGCACTGTAATCCCTAACAGTTGTTCTAGCTCATAACTAATAAGCTCATAACACTCAAATGTCGTTTTGTAGTTGAGCAAACTATAAAGTATTGAGCTCTGTTGGCTTTTATGCAGCTTTAATTCAACAGGGCTCAATATTTTTTAGCTAATTTTTTTGGAACGCTCAAAAAGTTTAAGAAGCATATATTAGTGACGTTCTGGTGGGTGGAGTCTTGTCGCTCCTTCAGGAAAGCTGAGTCAGCCATCTTGAATTTACCTTGATGCGGGGAAGATTTGGCCAGCGTCATTAATTAATTGTTTTTTTAATTAAGTTGAAAAATATTGAACATTTTGAGTTTATTACTCCCTAATTATAAGTTGAGGAATATCAACATTTATGAGTTAACATTGAGGTAATTTAAGGCAACTGCAACTATAATTTTTAGTTAAACTTAAAACTTTTAAAAACATCACTAAAAAATTGTGTAATCTGTTACACAACAATTTTTGAGTTCTGTGAACTTATTAGGTTTTACAGTGTGTCCTTGCAAAGAAAGGTGGCTATATTGGTCGCTGATTTGTTTTTGTTTTGTTTTTGAATGTCAGAAATGTATATTTGTGAATGTGGAGATGTTATATTGGTTTCACTGGTAAAAATAAATAATTGAAATGGGTATATATTTGTTTTTTGTTAAGTTGCCTAATAATTATGCACAGTAATAGTCACCTGCACACACAGATATCCCCCTAAAATAGCTAAAACTAAAAACAAACTAAAAACTACTTCCAAAAACATTCAGCTTTGATATTAATGAGTTTTTTGGGTTCATTGAGAACATGGTTGTTGTTCAATAATAAAATTATTTCTCAAAAATACAACTTGCCTAATAATTCTGCACTCCCTGTAGGCTGCTGGGGGATTACCATGATGAGTTTTTCCTTTCCAGTCACCTTTCTCACTCACTATGTGTTAATAGACCTCTCTGTATTGAATTGTACCTGCTATTAATCTTGGGCTCTGTTCCACAGCATGTCTTTTATTCTGTTTTCCTTCTCTCACCCCAAGCGGTCGCAGCAGATGACTGCTCCTCCCTGAGCCTGGTTCTGCTGGAGGTTTCTTCCTGTTAAAAGGGAGTTTTTCCTTCCCACTGTCGCCCAAGTGCTTGCTCATAGGGGGCCATATGATTGTTGGGTTTTTCTCAGTATCTATTATTGTAGGATCTACTGTACAATATGAAGCGCCTATGTTGTGATTTGGCGCTATATAAATAAAATCGAATTAAATTGAATTGGTGCTGATGAGAAAGGCTAATTAGAAATATGGATTATTGTGGCGAGCACTGGAGTAAAGTGTAACTGATAAAGTGGTTGCTGAATGTATGTACAGGGTGGGCCATTTATACGGTACACCGTAATAACATGGGAATGGTTGGTGATATTAAAGTCCTGTTTGTGGCACATTAGTATATGTGAGGGGGCAAACTCCTTAAGATGGGTGGTGACCATGGTGGCCATTTAGAAGTCGGCCATCTTGGATACAACTTTTGTTTTTTCAATAGGAAGAGGGCCATGTGACACATCAAACTTATTGGTAATGTCACAAGAAAAACAATGGTGCGCTTGGTTTCAACGTAAGTTTATTCTTTCATGAGTTATTTACAAGTGTCTCTTTGTTCACAGCCATTGACATGTCGAAGAGGTTAACACATGAGGAGCGGATCGAAATTGTGTTGATATCTGGTGAACGCAGTAACCGGGTCATTGCAGCAGATTTCAATGCAAGACACCCTACGAGACCACCCATCTCCCATGCTACAGTTAGCAAACTGCTTGCTAAGTTTCTATATATATATGACTAGAGATGGGTATCGTTTAGGTTTTATCCGATACCGGTGCCAAATCGGTACTTTTGAAACGGTGCCGGTGCTCAAACGGTGCTCAAACCGGTGCTTAAAGAATGGAGAACACAAAATTGGTCCAAAAACCTCTCATGTTCAGCTGTTTTTTGTAAAAATATAACAATGTTAGCCTTTTCTGCAGCTATGGGGCATATATGGTATCACTCTTGGCTGGAAGCAGTGCTTAAACAATGGAAAAAACACAAACTTTGTCCTAAACCTCTCATGTTTAACTGTTTTCCACTTTTTCTTTGGTCATTTTAGCCTTTTTAGCCAGGGTGAAGAGAGTATCTGCCATCAAACAAGAAGACAGCCGCATGTAGCTATGATGATGTTTGCTAGTTCACCTTACATGCATTAATGTAATAACGTGGTTAGCCTACTCACGCAGAGAAGAACGGCTGCTGCTGCCATCATCATCCGTCATCATTTCTGCTACACTGGCAGGGCTAGGGGCCAGGACTCTCCTCTTCGTGTTTTTGGGGGATGTTGCATAACAGGCAACCCACCCGCAGTAGATGTGCTCGGTGTGAGGTCTCGCAGCAAGCTATCAAATACGGCGCATTTCTCGGCTTTTAAAAAAAACGCTATGCGTCGCCAGGTGTTTCATCGGATTTCAGGTGTTACCTCCTTTGACAGTATCACAGTATCAGCTTAAAGCACTTGTTGCAGGCTGCTGAGTTGGCATATTTTGCTATGAAGTACAGCCAGACTTTTAACCGCTTCGCCTTGGACATTTTTAATCTGTAGCTCTGCTCTAAAAGAACGTACGTACCTGGCCCCGCCTACTATCCTCGGAAACGTAAAATGATTGGCTAGAATCTAAAGTGTATCACAGCTCAGGAAAAAAAAGCACCGAAATAAAGCACCGAAATGTGCGCTGCTTTTCGGTCTGGTTACTACCGTTTATGTCAGAACATGGCACCGGACACCGGTACCCATCCCTATATATGACTGACATAAAATGGTGCTTACAAACCAAAAAAATCTAACAGCTGAAAATAATGACAAAAATTAGTTGGAGAAGAGTTCAGAGTCTTTTATAGTATGTTGGCCTCACAGGAGTTATGCTTGAAGACCTGCAGAGTGACAATAAGTTTAACAGCATTTCTAAACCAGGGGTAAAACAAGGCATAGATCAAAGGGTTTAGACAAGAGTTAATGTAAAAAATAATGATAACAGTAGATGCAGATGGATCATTGACCACATTTTCTTCAGCAAGATAATAGCAGTAAAATGGAGAGTAACATAATAGAAACACAACTACAAGAACCCCCAGAGTCCTGGCTGCTTTCAGCTCAGATTTCTTTGCTTGATTGCTTGAATGCTGAAGTGTGACAGATGTAACATGAGAGCGCATGGCACGAGCTTGGGACACAGCCGCCACAAATACTCTCATATAAAGAACTATGATGACAGAAAGTGGAACAATAAAAGCTAAAAAAAGGTCAATAATCCCTGCAATATCACTGCTGACAAACATACACTCTCCGTAGCAGGAATTATACCTGCCCGGTTCAATCAGGATATTCTTTATATAAAGACTCCAGTAGAAAATAGCATAAAACCAACATAAGCACACACTGAGTTTGGTTCGTTTCACAGTAATTCTGGTGCGGTAATGCAAGGGGTCACAAATAGCCACATAACGATCAACTGATATTAGAACTATGTTCCCTATTGAAGCACAGATAATGTTGCCGGTCAGATACCAATAAACAGAACACATAATGTCACCAAGTACCCAGCAGGTCGTGCTTCTTAATATTTCTGCTGGCATCAACAGAAGACCCACAAGAAAGTCTGAGACAGCCAGAGAGAGGAGGACGATGTTACTTGGTGTGTGAAGTTTCCTACAAAGAGAAAAAAAAAAGTAATTCATCATTTCAAAAGGTCTTCAGTAAAAATTCCATCAGTGAAAAAGTCCTATTAATAAGGCATGATTCAATCGAGGCAAATAAAATATTTCAGTTGTGATTAAAATACACCAAGAACATGCAAAATTGATTCCACTCATCACTAAGCAATTTCAGTTTGAAGTGTCTGAAGTGTAAGATTAGGATGAAAATAAGACTGCTGACAGCTGCACTGAAAATGTTTTGTCAATCATGTTAAAACCATCTTAGTGAAAATGTTTCATTATTAAGACATGAAGAAGCCTATTCAACTTAACAGTGATAACTGAGACAAAGATATTTATTTATCTAACAAAACGAAAGTAAAAATTAAAAACAGAGATATTTATCAGTTGCATTTCATTATTGTCAATAAAAAAAATCATCTGTGCCTGAAGTGGGAGACTGAAATGATGACGAGAAGGTTTAGAGCAGCAGTGAGCAGAGAGATACAGGAGAACACAATGTTCAGCAGCACGGCTTTCGACCAATGAAGTGTCGGCTTTCTGCAGGAGCTGTTGAGAAATTGTGGAAAACAAAGCGCGGGCACTTTCTGTATCTCCATTAGGCATGTCCAGCTCCTGCTGCTCTGTGATCAGAGCCGTAGGGTGGATTTATCAACCCCCACTCCAATCCCCTCGTCTTCACTCACGTACACACACGCGCACACAAACACACTGTCCCTCCTATTTCTTTGCGCACAATTGGCACTTCCACTTTGTCAGACTCACTATGTCACGCAAAGCGTATTAATGTCTTCTTTATTTGAACTATTAAAACCAGTCCTACAGCTTGTCACTACAGAAGTTGTCATGGTTTAATATCTTCTTAATACACAAGGGTCACAATTATTAATCAGCTTCAAACCATATTCTTTTTTAATAATACTAATCGGAGGTAATTCTCTTTTTTTTTTTTAAGTGTATTTACCACAGATGCTGATGGTACAGGGCTAGAACAGCAACTTTGTTAACCAACTATTTCTTCATATCCATTTGCTTTAACTTTTCTGGTAAAAATGACTGTATTGGGTCCAATGATGAAATGGGAAAACAAGTCCAACAACATGCAATCAGTCTGCTATTAGTTTTTTGACAAGACAAGGTTTCATTGGCACTTTCATGCAGTCTGTTTGCTATGATACTGTACTTATTTCTGATAAATCTTAAATCTTTTGACGTTTGCATCAGATGTGTAGTGCTCGAAAGAGCCAGGGGCTGAAGCAACACCAGCATGAAAACCATACATTGGGAGGAACTCTCTCACCCACGGACTAGGGCGGAATAAATGGAACAAATTTGTAATTTATAAAGTTTGTTAGTTAGTTCTAGTTAGTTCATTATATTAAGCTGATCTAATGTAGTGTTAGTCTATATTACAAATACCAGTTAATTGGGTATTATGGCACCTGTGGTTGGCAGTGTCATTGCCAGTGTTTCTGCAGGTGTCTGTATTTGTGGTCTTTTTCTGTGTGACCTGTATCGCTGATTTTTGATGAGATTGCAACTTCCTTTGTTTTTGACTGACACACTGTTTCAAGTCCACACTTTTAGCGCAAGCTGAAACAGAGACACGATGATGGTCCTTTTTCCTCAATCGGTCATGTGATTTGGATGCACTTGGTGAGCTGGTCAAGAACTGTTCGAGACTGAACATTAAGTAATATGTAATATGGCTCTATTAGTTAAATAGAGCCATATTACTCATCGAGGGTGGTTAATATAGGAGGGACTCAGCATAAGTGAGCAATTCACACTCCCCAGAGCTTTTCCATGCCATCACAATAAGCTGTGGGTGTCACGGCTGGCGGGGTGAGCCGTGTGGTGTTGGAGGAAAGGAGGACCCAAAATGCAGGCAGCCGACTGATGATATGAGTGAGGGTTTATTTACAGGTGACAGTGGCAGAACAGACAACGAAGCATGAGAAAACAACTGAAGAAACCTAAATTGGCAGAACTAAATGACAAACCTGAGAGCATACAAAAGGGGTGTGGGGCAGAGACAGGAACGGAACACCATAGAACGCAGACGAGCCGACAATGAACACAGACCGACACCCACTAAATATACACATACAAGGTAATCGGATAATCACACACAGGAGGGAAGAACAGCTGAACCCAATACACATGAGGACCGGAGGAGACAAGCTGAACACAATGACAACAGACACAGACTTTCAGAACAAAACAGGAAATCTAGAACCCGAACCGGACACAAGGGGGGAGGGCACCGAAGAACTAGAACAGAGGAAAATGATCACAAAACACAAAACGCTGGGTCAACGACCCAGGACCATGACAGTACCCCCCCTCCAAGGGCTGGCTCCAGACAGCCCAAAACAAAAACAAACGACCAACCCAGGGCGGGCGGCGGGGGCCCAGGACGGAGGGACCAACACCGAACAAAAACAAGCTCCAGCGAACCAAGTGAATTGTCCAAAACACAAACACACATGCTGGAGTTCAATAACAAAACACAGTTCAGGAGGCCGGCCCGGAGGCTGACAACTCAGAAGTCCAGGACGATTCATCATCTGAGGCCGGCCGCGTTGGCGACACAGATCCAAAAGCAGACTGCACGGAAGGCAGCGGTGGCGAAGTGGAAACAGTTCAGGGGGCCGACCGTGCACACGACAGCGGCGGCGACGGGGAAACCGTTCAGGCGGCCGACCGTGCGGACAGCAATGGCGGCGACAAGGAAACAGTTCAGGCGGCTGACCGTGCGGACAGCAAGGGCGGCAGTGACACAAGTCTGGAGGCCGGCCACGCGGAAGGCAGCGGCGGCGTCTGGGAGGTCGTCCATATCGACGATGACGCCCAACTAGTGGCCTGGCAGATGACCGCCGATGTCGAGGCGGCGGTTCGGGACCCAAAGGCTGCGTGGCCCCTGCAGAAGCAGAGGCCGGACCAGGCGAGGCAGAAGCAGAGGCCGGACAAGGCGAGGCAGAAGCAGAGGCCGGACCAGGCGACGCTGAGGATGCTGAAGCCGGACCGGGCGACGCTGAGGATGCAGATGCCGGACCAGGCGAGGCAGAAGCAGAGGCCGGACCAGGCGAGGCAGAAGCAGAGGCCGGACCAGGCGACGCTGAGGATGCAGATGCCGGACCAGGCGAGGCAGAAGCAGAGGCCGGACCAGGCGAGGCAGAAGCAGAGGCTGGACCAGGCGACGCTGAGGATGCTGAAGCCGGACCAGGCGACGCTGAGGATGCTGAAGCCGGACCAGGCGACGCTGAGGATGCAGATGCCGGACCAGGCGAAGATGAAGCTGAAGCCGGCGAGGATGATGATGCTGCAGCTGGCAGCTGGACGGGCTCCTCGGGCCCTCCAGCTGACGAGGCAGGAGGCTGGACGGGCTCCTCGGGCCCTCCAGCTGACGAGACAGGCGGCTGAACGGGCCCCTCGGACCCTCCAGCGGAGACAGGCGGCTGAACGGGCCCCTCGGACCCTCCAGCGGAGACAGGAAAGTGCTGGCCGGGCTCTCCAGAACCCCCAGCGGAAATAGTCACTGAACCAGCGGGCACAGGGGCCCCTGGCACACGCAGGGCTGAACCAGCAGGCACACAGGCCTCTGGCAGGAACGGATCAGAGCCAGTAGGCGCACGGGCCTCTGGCAAACACAAAGCAGCCTGCAGCTGCACAGAGCATTGACTCAGCTCAGGCAGCGACAGCCGGGTGCAGTCCTCAGCTGGCTTCTTAACCTCCAGGGGTCCAGAGTCACACTCACAGTCTCTGAACTGGCCAGCTTTTGAGGACTGATTACAATATTGGGTGGTTTGTCTCTCTGCTTGGAATGAACAGTTGAAAAATACACTGAACAAAAATATAAACGCAACACTTTTGTTTTTGCTCCCATTCCCCATGGGATGGACGTAGAGACCTAAAATTCAGTCCAGATACACAGTATAACCATCCCTCCCAAACAGTGGTCACAAATCAGTCCAAATGTGTGGTAGTGGGCACATCTGCTATATTGAGATAATCCATCCCACCTCACAGGTGTGCCACATCAGGATGCTGATCTGACATCATGAGTAGTGCACAGGTGTACCTCAGACTGCCCACAACAAAAGGCCATCCTGGAATGTGCAGTTTTGTCTCACAGCAAAATGCCACAGATGCCACAAGCAATGAGGGAGCGTGCAATTGGCATGCTGACAGCAGGAATGTCAACCAGATCTGTCGCCCGCGCATTGAATGTTCATTTCTCAACCATAAGCCGTCTCCACAGGCGTTTCAGAGAATATGGCAGCACATCCAACCGGCCTCACAACCGCAGACCTCGTGTAACCACACCAGCCCAGGACCTCCACATCCAGCAGGTTCACCTCCAAGATCGTCTGAGACCAGCCACCCTTCAGCTGCTGGAATAATTGGTTTGCACAACCAAACAATTTCTGCACAAACTGTCAGAAACCGTCTCAGGGACGCTCAACTGCATGCCCGTCGTCCTCATCGGGGTCTTGACCTGACTCCAGCTCGTCGCCGTAACAGACTTGTGTGGGCAAATGCTCACATTCGATGGCGTCTGGCACGTTGGAGAGGTGTGCGCTTCACGGATGAATCATGGTTCACATTGTTCAGGGCAGATGGCAGCTGAGAATGTCTCAGTTCTTGCATGGCCAGCATACTCACCGGACATGTCACCCTTTGAGCATGTTCGGGATGTGCTTGACTGGCATATACGACAGCGTGTACCAGTTCCCACGAATATCCAACAACCTCGCACAGCCATTGAAGTGGAGTGGACCAACATTCCACAGGCCACAATTGACAATCTGATAGACTGCATGCGACGATGTGTTGCACTGCATGAGGCAAATGGTGGTCACACCAGATACTGACCGCTTCTGGGTCCCCAGACCCCCAATAGCGCAAAAAACTGCACATTCCAGGGTGGCCTTTTGTTGTGGGCAGTCTGAGGTACACCTGTGCACTACTCATGATGTCAGATCAGCATCCTGATGTGGCACACCTGTGAGGTGGGATGGATTATCTCAATATAGCAGATGTGCCTACTACTACACATTTGGACTGATTTGTGACCACTGTTTGGGAGGGATGGTTATATTGTGTATCTGGAATGGATTTTAGGTCTCTACGTCCATCCCATGGGGAATGGGAGCAAAAACAAAAGTGTTGCGTTTATATTTTTGTTCAGTGTAGTTCTTTTCGGGTTGGATTGACTCAACTTGTTGTACAGGAGGAGTTGGTGAAGACGATGACTGAGCTGATAATAAGGCTGATGAGTCTCCTACCAACTGAGCTATTGACTGGGCTATGGACTGTAACATGGTGTCTAATAAGTCTGACTGTGACTGTAACTGGGCTATGGGTAGTGAGGCTGAATGAGATGGAGGTGACGGCTGGGCAGTTAACTGAGCTTCTGGCTGGGAAGCTAACTGGGGTAAAGACAGCTGAGCAGGAGAATGAACAGGCAACAAACAGTTCTCCTTGTCATCTGCTGCACAAAACAAGGCCCCTGAATAAACTGTCCCACAGTCCAAAAAAGGGTCCTTCTCACTCACCACAGCCGGCAGTTCTGAAGTCCTAATATCCGGCTGTGGGGTGACGCGCTGACGGCGTGATCGTCACTTCCTCCCTGCCGACTGCTCCGGCGGGCCGGGCAAAACCTCCGGCGGGCCGGGCAAAACCTTCACCGCCGGGCTGGGTTGGGAAGCGGTAGCGGCTGGAGGTGAAGCTCGTTAAGAATGAAGTCTTGTGCGAGCGGGTGAAGAGAGTCCAGTAGCCAGGAGTGAGAAGAAATTAGCTACTGTAGCCTGGCTTCTACAGCGCGGTGAAACTCCTCTCCCTCTCCACGTTCGAGCCACAGGTTGACCAACCTTGAAACGGAGTCGATTACTTCCTCCTGAAACTCCTGGGAAGGTGCGGATGCTGCTGGGTCCATGTTTGGTCGGCTTGTACTGTCACGGCTGGCGGGGTGAGCCGTGTGGTGTTGGAGGAAAGGAGGACCCAAAATGCAGGCAGCCGACTGATGATATGAGTGAGGGTTTATTTACAGGTGACAGTGGCAGAACAGACAACGAAGCATGAGAAAACAACTGAAGAAACCTAAACTGGCAGAACTAAATGACAAACCTGAGAGCATACAAAAGGGGTGTGGGGCAGAGACAGGAACGGAACACCATAGAACGCAGACGAGCCGACAATGAACACAGACCGACACCCACTAAATATACACACACAAGGTAATCGGGTAATCACACACAGGAGGGAAGAACAGCTGAACCCAATACACATGAGGACCGGAGGAGACAAGCTGAACACAATGACAACAGACACAGACTTTCAGAACAAAACAGGAAATCTAGAACCTGAACCGGACACAAGGGGGGAGGGCACCGAAGAACTAGAACAGAGGAAAATGATCACAAAACACAAAACGCTGGGTCAACGACCCAGGACCATGACAGTGGGTTGATGATGATGAGGTCTTTTGATTACTTACATACTAGTGTAACAAGATGGTTATGGCAGAACCCCCCACAGGACTCCATACACTCAGTTTAACTCTACCTAGTCAGGTAGACTTTCCTAGAGTAATATTGAGACAAATTAAGGGAGATGTGTTTAATTGATAATAGGCAGCATGACCTGGCACTTCCGCTGAAACCTCCACACCTCCCCTGCAGCTCAGCCATAAATCACACCGTGCCACACACACACACACACCCACTGATCACCTTGAACTTGAACAATTGCAGAGCTGGATACCAATGCAATTAAGGCAGTGACATTATTAATGCACTGGAATGGTCTGAGCAGAGGTTTGAAAGGCCATCTGGTACAGAGACATCAGTATCCACCAGCCTATGGACACAAACACCCATATGCATACACACTCAAACACACTGTCCCTTCTAACTAATAGGAGGTAACAATACTAATAGGAGGTAACTCTCTCTCTATCTTGAACTTGAATGTTGGTCACCCCCTGGATCGCCAAGCACTCTTTCGCTCAGACAACTTCTTGCTGTACACAGTTGATGTCACGGTTCGGCATGGCAAACCGTGGGGGGTGTGGAGAAGGAGGACCCAGGCGCGGTGCTCTATGTACAAGCAGTGCGTTTATTTACAGTGATGGAACTGATACACAACAATAATACATCCCCGTGTGCTCCCGACTTCCACTCCGTGTCTTCTCCCAGTGTTTGTGCCCATGTGCCTGCTCCCTAGTGCCAGTGCACTCTGTGTCTGCTGCCCTCTCATCCAGCAATCCTTCCTGGGAAAATAGAGGCAGTAGTTAGTACCCTCAGTTCACTTGGTAAGCTCACACTCACAAACAGACCAGCTCGGGTGTGGCCAGTCCGCCAGCAAGGCCACACCCACCAGGCCTGAAGGCGCCCGCAGAAACACATACACACACACACATACAAGCAGGGATAACGAGGGACAGCAATACAAAATATATATTATAATATTAGTCCATAACTGATCAGGGATCCTGGGTCGCTCAGACCCAGGACCCTGACAGTTGATCCTTTTGCTGACAAAACAGGTAGGTAAGGGGGCTGGTCAGTAAATAAAGTGATAGCAGCTGACCAGCCCCCCAAAACCGCCTCACCTCTGTTTTTGGTTTTGGGGGTCTGGCAGGATTCGATTGCCGCTGTCTTTCCTGTTTGAGGGTGCACCTGCCCATCCCCAAGTGGTACACCAAATACTGTACCTCCGTATGTCCAAAGCACACTTTTTGGGGGCAGCCAAGAGCCCCGCTTGCCTCAGAGACTCCTGCATCATGGCCATCATCTGTACATGCGCCGACCAGGTGTCATTGTCTTTGATAATGTCATACAAGTAGGCAGCAGCACATGCATGTGCGGTTGCAGCACCCTGTACATGAGAAAGTGGAAAGTGGCCTGGCTCTGAACAAGCAGAGCTGAAAATGAATTGGCAAAAGCCATACAAGATGTAGAAGGTCATTTTTTCCTTAGACTCTGGAGATTAGTTAATTTGCCAGTATCCCTTGGTCAAATCTAGTGTTGTGAAAAAAGAGCAGTGCCCAATCAGTCCCGGAGCTCGTCAATTCAGGGCATAGGATAAGCATTAAACTGTGTGTAGGCCGCACAGAACCATATAGACCCATTCGTAGGATATTCGTAAATTTCACCATGAATACATTTTAACTCCACAATTCTCCGGGCTGAACCAGGGTCTGAGCTCCTTCACCATCCCTCACCAAGTCTCGATGCACATACGAGAAAAAAAAAAAAAACTGCCTGCAAACTCAGCAACTGGATAGTCATATGGAAAAAGAAGTTTTCATGAGTGTAAATAATCCTTTGAGATCTTATTTCAAAGGTTGCAATAGCTTAGTCAGAACATAAATTAATTTGTTGTACAAACTTAAAGTCACATTACCAAATCATCTTTACTCATGTTTTAGATAAAGCATATCATCTTCCATGAATTTATCCATTTGTAATTTTTATAACAACTCATTCAACTTTTCATAAACTATAGTCTTAAGTTTCATCATACTGGTGTTCCATGGTCAGTATGGGCAGATAATTATGAATAATTTATGGCAGTTGACAATAATTTTGTGACTGATTCAGGTATTTACATTTAATGGAAAAAGGTCAAAGCATGTCCTGTGACTGTTGGTGTGACGCTGTAAAATCTATTTTTATCATTTGATATAAGTCTTTACACATTACATTATATATGATTATATATTGTGTTTAAATGCCATTGTACATCTAAGGTCTATTTTTGCAAACCATGGTATTTTGGAAGTCATTTGGAAGATAATGGCCCTCAGTTTTCATGACATCTCTTTGGCATTTTTGCAGTTACATATGGGTCATGGATCATATAGATTGAAGCATCTCACCAGCAGTCCAAGGTTTCCAAAGAGTATTGGTACTGGCTGTTCAAACTGTTAAAAAAGCCAGGGATTCCTATCTGGCTCTTCTTGACTATAGATCTATCCCCCTTCAGAGTGGTTACAGAACAGCTCAGCTCAGCTTTGCACCACAGTGCTAATACTTCCTTCTCTTCTGGATCCTACCTGGCCCGACATCATTATGTTCACTAAGGTAGAAAAGTTGAAGAGGATGTTAGATGCTAAGGAGTACAACAGGCATCACACTGGCATAGATGGTCTTCCTGTCGAATTTTACAGATCTTTTTGGTCGGTGATGGATGAGGATTTGCTGGAGGTTATCACGAATAGTCTGCATAGAGGCTTTCTGCCTCTGAGCTGTAGAAGAGTGGTCATTACTCTGCTACCAAAGAAGGGAGCTCTATGCAATTTGAAAAACTGGCAACCAGTCTCTTTTCTGTGTTCAGACTGTGAGATTCTTTCCAAAGCCTTGGGGACTAAACTTTGGGATATGATGGCTTCTGTCATTCATGGAGACCAAACAAGCAGACTAATAAGTGATAATATCACTTTAATTCAAGATATTTTGAAAATCTCTAGCTCTTTGGACATAGATATTGGTCTCATTTTTATAGACCAACAAAAAACTTTTGACCGGGTTAAACACCAATATTTGTGGTAAACTTTGAGTGCTTTTTGCTTTCAGCCCAGGTTTTAAAGCAATGATTCAGGTTCTGTACCATGACATTATGAGTGTACTGAAAATTAATGGAGTCTGTTAAGGGTTCAATATTGAGGAGGAGAGTAAAAACGACCAAGCTCTTCTGGACCATGGTTGTTTTTACTCTCCTCCTCAATATTCTTAAGTGGTCCATTCAATTTTCTAATGGGGATGAGGCATGGATATTCTTTGTCAGTGTGATGGCTGCAGTTTCAGCCACACAGTGGCAATATCAGTGTAGAGGCTTATACATAACACTGGATTCACATTTGTCTGTCTTTAAATATAGGAATTAATTTAAAGGACAGTGAATAACTGGTTTTGGTTTAGAATTAGTTTGTTATGTTAGTTTCAGTTAGGCTTTGTGTGTTTTTACCCCTTTTTGTGTTTTTGTGGGCTAATCAGCCACTATTTAAGTTTCCCCTTCATCTTGTTTAGTTAGGTCAGTGTCAGAGTTTTACCCCTGATACTGCTGGATAAAACAGAAACTCACTCAGGAACAAGGTCACACAGAGCTCAAGTTTTCACTCGCGAGGGGGAAGCAGCTGTCTCCAACCCACTTCAACTTGCTTTCCCCCTGCAGGTTGTTTTTATTGGTTATACACATGAATATTCATAAAGCTTGTTGCTGTATTACCTATGAGAAATTACTATAACTAGATACAAAGTGTGATTGTGCTGTGCAAGCGTGATTATACATTGTGTGTGGTTATATGATGGGAGTGCAGCTCTCCCAGATTGTTGTTGGTAGAATCTGTTCTTCTCAAGGCTGCTTGTTCCCCTTATCAAAGTCATGTACGTAGTCATATGCTTAGGTTACCGAGATAGCAAACAGAAGCATTCTAGCTTTCTAAATGGCAACCTACAATACATACATTAAACCTAACAGTCAGCTTGTTTGAGTTATCAGTATTGTTTTTTTGTCAACCTTGAGTAGAGTTCTGTTACTTTGACCTCTTTCATGGGCTCAAGATTTAGATTTTTTTGGTCTTTGGTCAGTGGGTTTTGGTCAGTGGTTGTTGATCAGTGGTCATGAGAATTTGCATAATTATGATGAAGGAACTGACCTCCCAGCCCATTGTCCCTTCAGTGGGCTGGTTTCAGTCATTATGCAAATGTACTCTTAATAAGATTGGGGAAACCTGCAGTCAGCTGAAGAAGTCACTTGGGTGAGTGACGAAACGTTTCTCTCACAAAACGCTACGTCCAGATGAACAGAATCAACTTTTGGAGATTTACTTTTCTGGATGATTGAGAATGCATCAAGACTTTATTCAAGTAATTAAATCGAATGTTTTCTTCTTGTTTATGGAATAATAAATCACCTCACACAGGAAAAGAATTTATGGAAAGACCAACACATAGGTGGGCTTTCACTGCCAAACTTGCACACGTATTATTGGGCGGCAAATCTTAATGCCATCCCTTTATGGCTAAAGGACTGGAATGATAAACTATCAAAACTTGGTACGACAGGGGCATTCACAGCATTGAAGATTTGTATATTATTGATACTGTCACAGCCTGGGGGATCAGCAGGGCGCTCATCAGCTGTTTCTCTCTCTCTCTCTCTCTCTCTCTCTCTCGCCTCCTCTCTTTCTCTCTCTTCCTGTATCTCGCCGGGGTTCACGCCCTCGGCCCACGCCCCTTGGAGGAGGAAGCACCTGAGGCTTATTAACGCAACCAGCATTTAAGCCAGACGATGACTGCTGTTCTTCACTTGATCATTGTGTTTGACTCGCGTTAGTGTCATCAAGTTGCCAGCTAAGTTTTCCCTTCGTGTTTCTGAGCATTGAACTACCGAACATTTCCCTGTGTACAGACTCCCAGGACTGTTTTCCCGTTTCCCGTGTGGTGAGTGTCGGAGAAAGAGAGCCTGATCATGTGTGTGGATTGTTGCAAGAAGAGCGAAAGTCTGTTTCCCTGGATTTCTCTGGAGCCCCATCACCCCACTTTTGTACATAGCACTATTTCTGCAGATTTGTGTATACGCTCGGTGAACTGTGTAAATAAATTGCTTGTGAAGCTTCCTAATTCAGAGTCCTGCATGTGAGTCCTCATGGCCTTCTCCACCTTCTCACCAAGCTCTTTCAGTTTTCAAGATGAGGAGCCTCCTCTTTCTCTCAACCAAACCTGTTAACGCAACACAACTTTTTTTTATACTCACTGTCTCACACACAATTGGTAAATAGTTTTGTCATTAACCTGGTATTAATATTGCTCATTATAGTTAGATTATTGTCTTGTTATGGTGACCTCAATTAACATCAGGTTTCATCCACACTCTGCAATGAGCAAACAACTTTAACAAGCTGTTTCCCCCACAGTTTGCAGAGGTTCAATTCTTCATAAGAGGACACAGACATGCCCATCGCACAAATTGTTGATTCCAGTGGCTTGTAGTGAAGTTAGCTTCCAGACATGACAGCCAACTGTGGCCACAGATGGCAGCAGTCTACAGGATGGAGGCAACTGTAGGACATCCTTTGTGTGGCAGAACACTGTTTGAACAGGAACTGTAAACAAAAACAGCGGATCATACTGGAAACCACTACTAAGGTCTTACTGAAACTTAGCATGTTATTCATTTATAATTCCTAATTTTATATCTCTTGGAGATATATCCTTTATATATTTATAAATGCACCATGCGGCTTAGAGTGAAACAGCATTTTGGTACACTGTATACTGCAGGGGTCTCAAACTCGCGGCCCGCGGGCCATTTGCGGCCCACGTCACCTCTACTTGTGGCCCGCATATTGATGTGAAGAAATAGTTGTAAAAAAATATTATATGAAAAATTATTTAATATGAAGGCAGAGTGTTACAAGCACAGCCCTTTAAGACTGTAGCCTTTTTAAATGCACATAGACACTAAGGGTTTTCGGGAGGAGCCGGGCTGCTCTCTGAGAGGAAGCAGGAACCATGCTCTCCTGTGTTTTAAATGCACTTTAGAACAGCACACAGCAACACTACATATGAGCGGGCGTAGGGAGGTTTGGGGTCTTCACTCACCCCGGTTCTGTTAGCCGTCAGATTGGGGTCTGGGATGCGGGGCCTCCCTGCTACTGCAGATAAGGAGGTGGTCCGCTTGCCTCCACCCCAGAGAGAAGGGTTACATCTCCTGGGTCTAGGTGCGGCTTGCCCCTCTGGGGGCGAGGGTACCTGGACCCGGGATATAGAGTATGATTGGGGAGTGCGACTGTCTGTGCAGTGTCTATTTGTGTCTGTCTACACGTTGGGTGAGTGCCGAGTATTTGGTTGTGTATATGGGGGTGGGAACGCACGTTTGTGTCCGCGTGCGCCTGTTTGTCTGTGTCTATATGTCAGGTTGGGTCTTAGACTCAACCTCTCTGGGTACATCGCAGGCCCTCCAAAGTACGGAGGCCTATCTCCCCTCACCACACTCCCTGCGGTTCCCCCCCCTTTGGTGGTCCTCCTCGGGTCCTTGTACTCTGGGGCCTCTGGATATCTGGGGCCTGGATCTCCTCCATACCTGCTTAATGCCCTGGGGGACGGGGCTATGGCTCCCCACACTCCCTAGCAGATCGCTACATAGAGAAACCTTTGGAATACAAGCATGCTGATCCACGCAGGTGTACACACAGGTGTACACACAGGTGTTCACAGACGCGACTACACCTTTCTTGGCTGCTGCCTCAAAGCACATTGTGCACTGTCGATCTTGCGTGCTGCACAATATCGTTTATTTTCAGTATCTACTGTTATCTACTGCTAGCTAGTTTATTGTGATGGTGCTGTGTTTATTATGCTGCTCTTTTTTTGTTTGCTTTCTCTTCTGTTTTTTTTTCTCCATACAGGTGATCCAGGTGTTTTGTTTGTTTTTCTTTCTTTCTTCCCCCCTTTCTCACCGTCTCTTCTCCCCTCTGTCATGGTGCTGGGTCGTTGGCCCAGCGTTTTGTGTTTTATGATTATGTCCTTCTGTTCTAGTTATTCTGTGTCCTCCCCCCTTGTGTCCGGTTTAGGTTCTAGATTTCCTGTTTTGTTCTGAAAGTCTGTGTCTGTTGTCATTGTGTTCAGATTGTCTCCTCCGGACCTCATGTGTATTGGGTTCAGCTGTTCTTCCCTCCTGTGTGTGATTACCCGATTACCTTGTGTGTG
The DNA here is from genome assembly GCF_041146795.1 of Maylandia zebra. Taxonomy (NCBI): domain Eukaryota; kingdom Metazoa; phylum Chordata; class Actinopteri; order Cichliformes; family Cichlidae; genus Maylandia; species Maylandia zebra. The sequence continues at coordinate 8,826,536 of NC_135182.1, read as the reverse complement.
TATATGTAGCCAAGTGAACTAATACTACGCATGGAAAGGGTTTAAAAAGAGGGAATTGTGTTTTTGACTGGTTGCCTGTCTACCGGAGGTCTGTTGTAGGGTTGTCATGGTGATGACTAGACCTCGCGTTTTGGGGGTATACTGTCCCTTTAAGAGCCGCCGTAAGCCAGAGCACGCATGCACTCAAGTTTGTGTCACACTGAGCGCTGTGAGCGGGAGCACTGGAGAGTTAGAGACTGCAAAAGATTCTGTGGCTAGCTACACACGAGGTAAATGTGCTAAAAAGTGTAGCATACTGCAAAATATTGTCACCAGTGTTGTAGTAGACTGTAATTAGCTAAGTTTCTTTAGCAATGACTCCATGTTTGTGACCATTTCTGTACAGTTCTTAACGCGCGACGGGTGCATGTTTAATGGTCACGTGCTGTGAAAGGGACTGAAGAGCGGGTTGGCGTGAGTAGTTACAGTGTCCTAACAGATTTCAAAGTTGTTAAGTTTATACTTTTACTCACTTTGCATAACTCTGTATGTTTCTGTTTGATTCAGAGGGGAGATCACTTGCTGTGTGATTCCTGCGTGTGTACTTGTCCTAGCACAGTAGCTGTGTGGAGAAACCGAAGTGAGTTCATGATGTTCTCCCATAGAAATGTATGTTTAAAAGAGAGTTTACAGTGCACTTTATTGCCAGTTGACCTGCGAAGTTGTGGGATGTAAACAATGTGTTTATTTGTTTTGTTTTCTCTTTTTTTGTTGTATTTGTTTCTTGACAGGTCACTACTGTTGTCTATACTGTTTGGATTTAACATGTACATATGATAGTTACTGTTGTCTCAGACCCTGAAAGGCAGTTTAGGCTGAGCCAGTGGAATAGTTAAATTTTGCCGTTTCACTCAAAACTACAGAATTAAAACTGTGCTCCTCCGAGTACAGTCGGAGAATAAAAAAGCCCACAAAAGAGTATTTCCTGTGTCCTGTCTCATTCCCCATGACCGGGCCACATAGTTTGGTGTCAGAAGTGGGATTCTCAGGTTAGTTTTGAGTTTCAGTATAGAGAGACACAGTGAGTGGGGCTTTATAGACAACAGTAGTGGCTTAGAAGATCCCAGTCCTTCCCAGAGGGCGGCAATCGCAGTGTGGACGTCCTGAGGTGGTTCGGTGCAGTGGCAGTTGGTACAACAGGAGCCTGCTTCAGCCATTGGACGAGGAGGGCGCCTGACACAGATTTTGGACTGTTGAATCTCATCTACAAGTGACTGTGGGAATCTGCTGCAGTAAAGACTCAAAGACATTGCAGTATGTCGCAAGAGGACGAAGGGGAAGGTCCTTCAGGGGCCGGAGCTATCCCCACTGAAGACAGTCAAGCTGCCTCGTTGTTTGACAGTGCAGGTAACCCGTTGGTGGAGCTACAAACAAAGATTAACGAACTGAGTAGGAAACATGATGCTGTTATGTCTAGTATTGCTAACATGGGTAATGTTCCAACCAGATCTGTCGTGTACATTCCAAGAGAAAAGGTGATTGTACCTTTTAGTGGGGAACCAGCTAAAGATGCTTACACTGTTGATGAATTCATAGAAGAGGTGGAAAGAGCAATAAGAACTAGGGGTCTGCGTGGAGAGGATCAAACCGACTTTATCCTCTCACAGCTGAAAGGGTCTGCCCTAGAGGAAGTTAAGTTACGTATGGCAGGCCAGGTGAAGCAACCGAGTGATCTCTTTTCATATTTGAGGGAGGCATTTAGAGAGAAGCGCACCACACCACAGCTCTTGCATGCTTTCTATGCACGCCGCCAACTAGATGGGGAAGACCTGCGAGATTATTCACATGCACTCTCTCAGTTGCTCAATGCTGCAATACAGCAGTCCCCTAATGTAGTACCCAACACACAGCTGGCACTTCGGGATCAATTCATTGAAGGTGTGCATGCCCCAAATCTTCGGCGTGAACTACGTAGGCTCACTAGGGACAAGCCTGAGTGTAGTCTCTTTGATGTTAGAGAGGAGGCAATCATGTGGACTATGGAAGATCGTCCACGCAGCACTAATGTGGCCAGACATAGAAATATAGTGAGTGACAGGCCAGATGAAAGATGTGAAAAGACAACCTCCACCAGTGATGTACAGACAGACTTTACCATGGCTCTGCAAGAGATGGTTAAAATAATCACACAACAGGGTAAAGCCATAGGGGAGTTAACTAATGCAGTGAGGGAGCTCACAACACAGACTGCCAGTTCTGAAGACAGTAGAGGTGTTAAAGCTAAGCCCAAGCCTAAGTACACTAGAGAGGGCCAGCCTATTTGTCTCCGATGTGAAGGGGTGGGACATATGGCCAGACACTGTAATGCACCCCAACAACCTACGAGCCAGTCTGCAACCATGTCCAGTTCCTCGCTAACGGGAAACGGGAACCCTCCATTGCTATGAGCCGGGCAATGCGAGGCAAGTCAGAAGGCTCAAAGGAAGCTCTAACCAAGGAACATTTTCTAGAACATGCTGTTGGTCAGTGCCCTGAAGTAGATATCCAGATAGGTGGTGTATCCCTTAGATGTCTGCTTGACACAGGAAGTAATGTAAGCACTTTGACAGAAAGCTTTTTCAGAAATCATCTCCAGGGAGAGGATGAAGATATGCACTGTACTGCCAAGTGGCTTAAAATCACAGCAGCCAACCAGTTGCCGCTGCCCTATTTAGGCTATGTAGAGTTAGATGTACAGGTCATGGGGCTCACTATACCTGAATGTGGTTTTCTTATAATCAAAGATGATAAAACAGAAAGAGACAATCCCAAATGGTTGGATTTGTCACCCCATGGCATTATAGGGATGAACATTGCAAAACGATGTAGACAGTTAGTACTCTCAGAGTTTGACACCACTCTAGGGGGAGAGCTGGAGTCCAGCTGGAGGAAGGCCTGCCACTGCGTACAAGCTGCTGAGCTTGTGGAAAAGGTGTCTACTGCCCGTGTTGCAAGCAAACACAAAGTGCGGGTGCCTGCCTCATCCCTGACCACTGTCTATGCAAGGGGCCATGGCAAGCAGTTTGGTAGCGCATTGGTTGAACCAGGGAATGTTCAGCTCCCAGGTGGCTTATTGGTGATCCCAACTCTAGTGTCAACTAACAGCCTGGTATTCCCAGTACAGGTGATGAACATCTCACAAGAGGATGTCTGGCTTCCACCTAAGGCTAGACTAGGCATTATTAGTCCTGGCCGCTGCATTGAGGGTGACCCATGCGAGGTGAAATTTGAGCGCATATCTGCCAACCACGAGGAGGTGACTCTTAACCAAAAGGACTGTCAGGGGGCCAACAGCTGCGTACAGGACTTATTGGGAAGATTACACATAGGTGGCACACCAGGACAACAGGCCGAGGTCAGAACTCTTTTGAAAAGGTATGCGGATGTTTTTGCACTTCATGATGAGGATTTGGGGTACACTGATCGTGTGAAGCATGAAATTCCTGTTGTAGATGAAGCCCCTGTTTCTCAGCCATACAGGCGCATTCCACCAAATCAGTACAAAGAGGTCAGGGAGCACATTTCTGAACTGTTGAGAAAGGGGGTGATTCAGGAGAGTTCGAGTTCCTATGCTTCACCAGTTGTTCTGGTACGCAAGTCAGATGGGAGTCTTAGACTGTGTGTAGACTACCGCAGACTAAACGCGAAGACCAGGCGTGATGCGTTTCCACTCCCTCGCATTGAGGAGAGCCTGGATGCCTTGAGTGGTGCAGAGTTCTTCTCAACCATAGATCTTGCCAGTGGCTACCATCAGGTAGCGGTACATGAGAAAGACAGAGACAAAACAGCCTTTACCACACCATTTGGCCTGTATGAATACTTAAGGATGCCTTTTGGGTTATGTAATGCCCCCGCGACGTTTCAACGTCTTATGCAGGCCACAATGAGTGATTTGGTCTTTCAGATTGTATTGATCTACTTGGATGATCTGCTTGTGTTTTCATCAACATTCCAGGATCACATTGTGAGACTGGAGACTGTTTTGAAAAGGCTGAGGGATACGGGGCTGAAGGTTAAGGTTGAGAAGTGCCATTTCCTCCAGCCCAAGGTCAAGTTTCTCGGTCATGAAGTGTCGGCTCAGGGAATAAACACAGATCCTGACAAGATAAGCGCTGTGGCAAAATGGCCCATCCCTAGTACTGTGAAAGAGCTAAGGTCCTTTTTAGGATTTTGCAGCTACTATAGGAGATTCATTGAGGGCTTTTCCCAAACTGCGGGGCCACTCCATGATGTGGTGAATGTCTGTGTTAAGGAGATAAGTCCTGTCAGGGCTAAACAGCTTTTTGCTTCAGCCTGGACACCGCAATGCTTACAAGCTTTTGAGTTGCTTAAGGGAAAGTTGACTAGTGCCCCTGTTCTAGGCTATGCTGACTTCAGTCTCCCTTTCACGCTGAAAACGGATGCTAGCAGTCTTGGATTAGGCGCTGTCCTGTCTCAGAAGCAGGGGGGAAGGAATAAAGTCATAGCTTATGCTAGTAGGAGGCTCAGAGGGGCTGAGAAGAATGATCAAAACTTTAGCAGCATGAAGCTCGAACTCCTAGCGTTAAAGTGGGCAGTCACCGAAAAATTTAGGAGTTATCTGCTGGGGTCCAAGTTCACAATCATAACGGATAACAATCCCTTGTGCCACCTGCCCACTGCTAATTTAGGAGCCATTCAACAGAGGTGGGTAGCTCAGCTGTCTGTGTTTGACTTCGATGTTAAGTATCGCCCTGGCCGCTGCAACACTGCCGCTGATGCCCTCTCTCGGCAACCAACAGTTGACACGGCAGAACCTGACAGTGAGGATGCAGAATATGATGGCTCTATAGCCATATGTAATGTGCTAAGGGCAGGTACAAGTCTAGGCTCAGATCTTGTCATGGCTGGAGTTGAGGCTTGTAGGATCAGACTGCTGCAGGCCTCCGAACCAGATGGGGAAGCAGTCAGTGAGGCTGTG